>NC_054874.1:39037154-39338529 GCF_018320785.1 Cheilinus undulatus
ATTTTAAAAAGCAGAGCGCACCAGAGTGCTGTCCAGGCATACATAATTCAAGCTCAGTTCAAAGAAAAAAAGAGGAAAAGAAAAATTGAAGGAAAAATTATCAACACCTTCATAAAATCACAAGAAATAAAATGTGATGTGAAACTAAACTTGGATACTAAATGAATGCAGAGTGGTTTTAAACTTTCAAGGCTCTGAGCAGTTCTGGTAAAGTAATCCATCATGAACATATAAAAGGTTTTGTGGTAGTAATATTGTACCTAACAACTGAACACAACATCATAAAATAGTACTTTTTTGTTACGTGGGCCCAGCCGAATTCAGAGTCCATGGAGGTTGGCAAACTCATGGTCCAGTGTACACTGAAGTTGTGATTACAATATTCTATTTCTAACCTGAATATAGTAACAAAAATTATATTTATTCATGCTGTAGTGCAAGATAGCCTTTTTGAAAAAATAAACTCTTTTTCTTAAAACAGAATTACCTTTGATGGAGTATGTGGATGTGCATAAAGAACTAAACAGTTTGGAAGAGTTATGTAAGGTCAGATTTAATATCAAGACTATTATTTACACAAATGCTCAGGTTGCCAAAAAAGCAGAGATTTAACAATTTAAATGGAAAACAATGACATAAGAAAAAAAAACACAAAAGTAGGTTTAAAGTGGCAGAAAGAAGTGGCAAAAAGTGGCAAAAATGGGGAGAACATTAAAAATGGGTAAAAGGTGAGGAAAAAAGACAAATATGGACAGAAATGTGTGAAAATGGGCGTGAATATGATACAAATGCCAAAGAGAAAATGGCAAAAACAAAAAAGATTAAAAAAGTGAAAGAATACTATAAGGATGCCAGAAAGAAGTGTCAAAATTAGGTAAAAGTGTCAAAAATGGGTGTAAATTGGCAAAAAAAAAAAAAACAGTGAGAAATGGTTACAAGTGGTAGAAGGAAGTGGCAACAGCCAACAACTGGCAAAAATGGGCAGAATGCAATAAAAAATGAGTAAAAAGTGGAGAAAATGGGCAAAGGCAGAAAAAGGGAGGATACAAGTGCAAAAGAAAATGGCAAAAAATGGTAATATGGGATAAAGGTGCTGGAGAGAAGTGGCCAAAATGGTCATTTAGTGAGGGAAAAAAAGGGCAACAAGCTGAAAAATGTGTTAAAAGTGGCAAAAGAAGTAGCAAAACTAGGCAAAATATTGTTAAAAGGGGTAAAAGTAGCACAAATAAATAATTCCAACATCAGAACAAAGTAAAAGTCTGTTACACTTTTCAGGTCCAAAATAAGGTAACAGTTAGCCAGGACACACATGCATAGACATCATAAATATATATAATAGGGCCTGTTCTCTGACTTTTTCAGGGGCCCAGCCAATAGGCCTGTGTGAGATACAATGGAAAACATAGAAATTTAAATAAACTGACAAAGACAACACAAACCCCTAAAAGGGCAAGTGCTCTCTGAATAAGCTTAGACAGCTGTGCTGTGATTGGACATTAAGGCAAAGCAATGCTCTGTTATCTCTCAATACATCACCGTTGTAAAGAGGAAGTAATCGTTGCTCAGCAAAGCAGCCAGATGGTAGAGACATGGCTCCTATCGCCGACCCTGAAGGACTGACTGTAATCATATCAATCCGTGTGAATCAGTCCAGTTGAAGTGGCCTCTTTATTGTGGGAAAAAAGAGCAAGGAGGAGAAAACAGCAGAGGAGAGGAAAAAAAGTTTGCTGTGACAGAGAAAATGAAAATCCAAACAAGGCACAGGAAGTAAATACTTAATGGAACATGCAATGGGAGACAGTGGGGTTTGGAGATTGTGAATGGAAAATAAAACATTCCAACAGTGAGAGACAGAAAATTATTGATTTCTTAAGTAATCCATTTCTATTGTGTAGTCCAGGTGAGACAGTTACGCACTTCTAGGTCAACCTTGGTCCTCTGTTGTTCTGGCCTCCTGATGGCCATGGTCCAGGCCTGCAGAAAAGTGGTCTTGGCATTTTTGGCTCAAACTAGCCTCTCAAAAATGACGTGCAATCCCCTCTTAAAGTATTGGTAAAAGTTGTTCATCAGATCCAAAAATAAATACCTGGACCTAAAGGGTAAAATGTTGATCTCTTGGGTCATATTCATCTTTTGATGTCAAACCCATTTTTTTTTCAGTCTAAAGCAAAAAGAAAGGAATTGGCCTAAATGTTCCAATACTTTTGGAGGGGAGTGAACTGTGCACACCATTCTTTTGCCCCCCTTAATATGTAGAGCTACCAAAAATGTCCCTAAACTCTGACATAGCTCAGAGGTAGGGTGACCAGATGTCCCGCTTTGTGTGGGACAGTCACATTTCCATTATTTTTCACATGTCCCGCAAATTGAGACATTGTCATTGTTATTGACAGTCAGACTCCATTTTGAAATGCATGTTTTACCAGTAATATGGCATTTATCAAATGGCTGTGTGGAGAAAGCAGTGAGGGCTGTCATCAGGGGGCGGGGCGGACTGTTTGATCATGACAATCAAACTGGGACGCGGACACAGGTTAAGGGCGCAGCCACCAACAATAAACAAAGCAAATCAGGTCAGAACGGCACCTGAATGCAGCACAAGACATGGAGGAAAGCGAGGAAAGCACGACCCGCATGGCTAAGAAAAGGAAATGCAGCTACAACAAAGACTGGGAAACTACCTATTCCTGGGTGAAACCAGTGCAAGGTGAGTCTGGTAAAGTTTTGTGTGAAGTTTGCTTGAGTCATTTTTCCGTTTCACACGGAGGTGAATACGACGTGAAACGCCACATACAATGTGAGACTCACAAAATGTGTTGCTCAAAAGGAGGCTTCCCAGTCTATGGATACGTTCCTGCTAAAACCCAAACAAGATTCCAACGCAGATAAGGTAACAGCAGCTGAACTAACTAGTGTTTACCACACTGTGAAACACTCCCTATCATACTGGTCAGAAGACTGTGGTAATAAACTAACATCAACCATGTTTCCAGACTCTGAGATTTCAAAGAAAATATCATGTGGTCATACAAAGGCAGCATCCATACTTACAGATGTGCTTGCACCTGCCTCTGTGGAGAGCTGTTTGAGGGACTTCAGATGCTTCTAATCATGGAACTACAAAAATCTTCCCACTGTCTTTGAGATATTGGACACCAGAGCTGGGTTTAAAAAGCAAGATCTTTGACTTTTATGAGGATAGCTATGAGTCAGCTGCTACCATACACCACCAGATTACAAGCAAGTTAGAGGAAAATGGCCTGCAACTGGATATGATTTCAGCTTACACTGCTGATAATGCTAGTGTAAACTACGGGGAAAACAATTCTGTTTTCCAAAAGCTAAAGGCAGACAACAGTGGCATCATTAAGGCAAACTGTATGGCCCACATAGTACACAACTGTGCAAAGCATGCTGGAGACATGCTGAACAATGACATTGACTCTGTAGTGAACAAAATACTCAGTCACTTTTCAGTGTCTGCACAGCGCACAGAGGAATTGAAAGCAGTGTTCGCCTTTGTGGAAGATTATCATGTTGTACGTAGACATGTACCCACAAGATGGTTTAGTCTGTGGGCTACTGTCCAGAGGCTACATGACAGCTGGGCAGCTATCAAGAGCTACCGTATCTTCCGGACTATAAGTCGCACCTTTTTTCATAGTTTGGCTGGTCCTGCGACTTCTGGTCAGGTGCAACTTATATATCAAAATATATATAATTTAACATGTTTTCAAATGCTAATTCATACTGAAATGAACCAAGGAGTAAACGTTATGTCTATAGCTGCTAGAGGGCGCGCTAGGCTTGTGACAACTATATGCTGCTCCTGGACCCATACAAAAATTAACTGAAACATTAACTTAAAAAAAAAAGCAGAAAGAAAGTTTGGAGTGAGTGAGACACTTTTGAGGGACTGGCGAAAAGCAGAGGTTACTCTTACTGCAATAAAGAAAACAAAGAAAGCTAATAGCAGGCTGAAAGCAAGATGGCCAGAGCTGGAGGAACGAGTCCACAGATGGGTGCCTTAACAACGTGCTGCCGGGAGATGCTTGTGAACGATGCAGTTATGTCTCTACGCCCTGGTAGTTGCCAAGGAGATGAATATAAATGACTTTGCAGGCTGGCCTTCTTGGCGTTACCGCTTCATGCAACACAACCACCTCTCTATCAGAGCATGGACAACGGTGTGTCAGAAACACACTAAATAAATGTGACTTATAGTCCAGTGTGACTTACATATGTTTTTTCCTCTTCATGATGCATTTTTTGACTGATGTGACTTATACTCCGGAGCGACTTATAGTCCGAAAATACGGTACTTCTTGTCACTGGGAGAGAATCAGTGTCCAAAAGCACTGTGGCAGCTGTTGAAAATGGATCAGGATGGTGAGGGGCAACCCCTTGAGCTACAGGCCTACCTGGCTTTCCTCAACAACATACTGAAGATCTTCCATGATGTTGTGCTGCTGTTGGAGGGACAGGATGGGACCGTCTGTGAGCTATATGACATAATGCTCACTCTCAAAACAAAGCTCAACAGTGACAAATTGATTCGTTCTTTGGAATGGAGACCAGTACTATTCTCCAACAGTTTCCTGACCAAAAGGCAGCAATAATCAAACATGATTTTTCCAACTTCTACAAGACTACACTCAACTACCTAGAAAAATGGTATGACTTCACAGACAACAACTACCAGAGGAATGTCGCATGCTTGGCGCTGAGGAGCAGCTTCACATTCTCCCAGCTCAGTGGTGCCGTTGAGGTCCTACAGATAGGGGGGCAAACTGGACATGGATGAACTGTATGAGGAGTACTGTGTGACCCTGCCACGCCAGCAGGACATTGTAGAGAGAAGAGCTGCCATTGTGGAGAAGTGGTCGATCTTGCTTAAAAGCACAAAGACACCAAATCTGACTGCTGTTGCATCCCCATAACCAATGCTTCTGTAGAGAGAGTGTTTTCCCTCATGACTGCAGCCTGAACTGACCAGAGGAACCACTGCTCTGTGGAGCTTATCAAGACTGAGATTCATGTCAAGACCAACTTTAAATGCAGTTGTATAAATTCTACAGCTATGCACTTGAGCAGAAGGCCGTATTAGAAGCTGCACGCTCAAGCAAAAAGTATAAAGTCAAGAGGAACATTTAAGGTAAGATAAACATTGTCTAAGATATGGATTAAAATATTGTGAGCACTGAGCCAGTGTGGTGCTAGATTTTAAGACAGTGCTCTATTCTTGTGTTTTACCTCCAGGTGCTTTCTGTGGTGCCGAAAGTGCATTGTCTGTATCAGCCTGGCCTGCCTGCAGTTGTTGCTGTGATGGAGAAAACTGAAAGACTTTTGATGGACAAAACTTCAGCCAGGTGCTTTCCTTGGTGCTGGAAGAGCATTGATTGTGTTAATATGATGGACAAAACTGAAAAAAAATATTATTTTATTTAATATAAGTTTTTGTTTCCTCCTGACCAGTTTTGATTTGTATTTCTGGTTTTATTTATTTTCTTTATTATTTTATGTAGTGCCTTATTTTATACCCAGTGGCCTTTAGTTTGCATTGTCCAGTAAATGCAGATAATTTTAAATGTATTTCTTTTGTGAAGTTAATCTATGTGATTCTGAGCTGAGTGAGTTTTGTTTTGTTCAGATAATCAGCCTATGTAGTCTACTACAGTATATGTAGCCTAATCCAGTACAAGTCTTACTTGGATATGTGGTTAAGTATATTGTTCTATTAGAACAAACACTTTAATGTGGTGTTTGGAGTTGTGTTGGGGTTGAGAAAATACAGGCAAGCTATACCCTTTTAAAGCACATTAAAGTACAATACTTGAAAGAACAATTGTAGCCTTGACTGTCTATTCTGTTTAATTGTACATAGTCAGGTGTGTTAACTTGAGGAGCACTGTGAAATAGCATGCAAGCTCCATGCTTACTATGTTTTCTTACGAGAGAACTTGGGAAAATTGTATTTAAATAAGATATATTTGTTAAGTTTTTATTTGCAGTCTGTTATGTGCTACTGAATCAACCAGATGACAAAGCATAGCAATGTTATAAGCTGAGGGGCAGAATAGAAATGTTTTGTTTTTTGTTTTTTAAGTTATTTTAGACTACCTGATGCATTGGTGTCCCACATTGTCCCACACAAACGTAGTCTTCGTCCCACATCTGGTGAATTGGGATCTGGTCACCCTACTCAGAGGTAAGTGGCATAGACACATCTAAAAGTGTGTGCACCTGTGCACTTTCAGCACCTAAAGCCTTGTCTCTGGACACAGGCTTTACTCATTGGGATAATACTGAGGTAACCTGGTTTGTGTCGTAGAGTGGACTCCTTACACGGTGAGCAAGCTCAGGCCTTTTAGATGTTTTGCTAATGGGAAAGGTGAGCACTGGTATGGTGTGACACTTCAGTCTCTCCAAACTTTACTTTTTTGTTAATTTCTTTTTTCCCCAACCAAGATCAACTTTTTCCTCCTTTTCTTCGATTATTCCTCATCACAGAGCCTGGGGTTAAATGTTTCCTTCACTCAAGAATGCTTTCAATTATTCTTTGTGTCACTCTGTGAGCAGATTTGTTGTCAGTATCCTCTTTCATTAAGGTTTTTGAATTCTTTTCCATTTCCCAATTTGTGTTTTTGTGCTCAGTCTGACACTTTGTGACAGCTTCAGGAAACAGAACTGTTTTCAACTTTGTTTCAAAATGATAAAATTGGCCATTTTAAGGCTTTTGAGCAGACAACAAAAGAGCATTTTTAGAAGAGAACAGGAATTGTTCTCGCGATAAGAGCTATCCTGATTGTTTGTAATTGTAAAACTGTTTGTCAGCTGTCATCCAAAATGCTATCTCTTTCCTGCTGTGTAAGATTGTTTCACTTAGTAGCAGGCTGATCTGACACAGAGTTAGCAAACCCAGATCAGAGGAAGAAAACAGTCTTTTATAGCCCCTACATGCTGCACTCTTTGGATATACGGAATAACTGATTTCTCCTGCCTCTGAGGCACGCTTTGATTCCTCCTCAGTGGTATAGAATATACAGTCGATGCCTCATGTATGACTTCAGATCTTTGTATAGCTCATGAGTGAGGCCCGGCCAAGTTCAAAGTATGGCTGCAGGGACAGTTTTGACCTCGGCGAGACGAGTCAGGAATGGGATAGGTGAGGAATGTTTGGTGCCTCTCTCTGCTCTCTGTTCACACCAACACTCGCTGACTGCACATGCTTGTGTCAGTTTGGTGGAGGAGTGTTGAGTGGGTTTCACAAAACAGCTGCTGTTCTCATAGTTTGGACTGGAAAGGCTGTTTTGTTTGGTACTTATTTTTGCCTCCTCCTCTTGTCCTCTTTGCATCTTGCCAAGTGTTCTGAGATCACTAGTGGTGTAAACCAAGACAGCTTTTCTCCCTCATTATGTGAAATGTATCCATGACATGAGTGTGGTGGTTTATTGTTTTGTAAGAACACCTTATGGACTACAGTTTTCTGAGACTCTTCAATATAAAAAAGAAGCGTAAGTAGAGTATCTCCATTCTGATGCAATTTAATGCAAGTTCAAAAATGTTCAGTGGTTCATTTTTGTACCTTTTTATCTGTTTGATATTCATTTTAAATATTGCAAAAAAAAAAAAATCATGTGTATACCTTAGATTTGATGCACATCTACAGTGTATATCTTAAGACCCCTTGGAGTAAGTGGTCCCAGACAGTTGCACACCTTTGCCGAATAGTAAAACCACCAATGGTTATGGGCTGTAAACCAGGCTGTGGAGTAACACTAGGGTTGAGACACTGACAGGCAGAAGTACAGCCAGCTATGTGCCAGTTTTGTTGCTGACAAGTGGAAAGAGAAGTTTTACATTTTGGTTACCCAAAGATACTTTAACCAAGCATTACTTTTTAAAGTAACACAGTAATGCAACAAGTTCCTTCATTAAAGTAAAACTACCCAACACCAGTCAACTGCTCTTAAGTGTGAAACATTAGAGAAGTTAAGCCAGGACGTTATCAGATTACATAATCATTTTTCCATCTGTTTCATACAACACCAATGGGTGCAGCTAGGACACATCATCAGTGATGAACCCAGCACCTTTACCTGGGTGACCCTGCCTGGGCTGATCAGACAGCAGTTTGTTTCCCAGTAGCCATGTGCCATGGTACACCCTAGTGTTGTAGTACTCAAGAACGGTCTTGGTCTTGAGACCGGTCTCAAGAACACATTTTGAATGTCTCAGTCTTGACTCAGACTCAAGAGCATTTTTACTCGGTCTTGTCTCGGTCTCGGACTGGTCGGACTTGGGATTTTCCATCAAGACCAGTCGAGACAAGCACTGATCTGCTATTCTTCAACTTCATTAATGAGATAATTAGGAGCTGCACTTGCTAAAACAACAAATAGCTACACCTGCAAAAAATCAGACATTAGTCCATCTTTTTTCTAGTCAGAAATACCTCCAAACACATACTTTAGGCCTCATTCACCTGAAAAATCTAGATACACGTCTCATTTTCAGATATTTAAATAATTCCAGACTTGTCAGTTGCTTTTAAACACATACAAGGATTTATTTTTTACAAGAAGTTAGTAAAACAAATTTGTTAAGATTTGAGATTTTTGCCAGTTGGGCTTTGAGAGAGTTACAGACGCCTTGTTTTTTTAATCTGTCAAATTTATTAAAAGAAAGCTACAATTAAAGAGAGAATGCTTTTTAACTGTTCATTCTTGTTGTGTTTTTTTTAATTGATTTTATAGTCTTGGTCTTGTCTCGGTCTCGGTCTCTGTCTTGACCCCCAAAAGTCTTGGTCTTGTCTTGGTCTCAGTGCAGTCTGGTCTTGGGCAAGTCTTGGTCTGGGATAGTGTGGTCTTGAGTACAACACTAGTACACCCTTCCTGAACCTTTCTCCCTGTACACCAACAGCTGCACCTCTAGTCCACAGCCCATTAAGTTCCTGAAGTTTGCGGATGACACAACCCTAATCAGACTCATCTCTGGTGGGGACGAGTCTGCCTACAGGTGGGAAGTAGACCATCTGATGACTTGGTGCTGTGAGGAAAAGACAGTGGAGATGGTGGTATTGTCTGCAATTTAGCAACTCTCCACATCCTGTATACCTCCAAGACGCCGTGGCATATGGATAAGATTGTGACCAAAAACAGTTTCTTCCCCTCTGCTGTCCGGACCATGAACAGTACTCTGGTCCTCCCCACACAGACTCTCACTGAACCAGCAGTCAGAAACATCACGTGTCGGCACAGACCTTATGCATTACATTAACACTCACTGGACTTTATCTCTACTGCTTACAACTGCACATGTTGTGTTTTATAGCCCCTTAGAATAAATTACACTATAACCTAATCACCAGTTAATCTGTGCAGCTCCTCTTTTTTTGCACCCTGCACATGCTTTTGTGATGTTTAAATTGTATCTACATTTGTTTTGCTACTAATTTTTATTTGTAACTATTCATTTAAGTTTCTAGACCCTTCATATTTTTAGCCTCTTAATATCTTTATTTTTTTTCTATGTTTTCTATTTTGCACCACACCAAGTCAGATTCATTGCATGTGAAAATGTACTTGTCAATGAAGCTTGATTCTGATTATGATCCACAGCCCCCTCTAAGCTTCTGCTGTGGCTTCTAAGATGTTCCTAGTGGCTCTTCTCTCTCGCAACCCTCTCATTCCCTGAAGGCTTAGTTTCCAATGGCCTGCAAAGCCTCTGAAGCCCACCTCAGTGAGTTCCTAGCAGACCCTCGGTACATGGGCTCTGCATTTCTCCACCAGGTCAAGATACTACTTCTTACACTCATGGGCCTCCTGTGTCCGGTCTTTCCAGAGGACAGTGAGCTCCATCATGACTTAACTCTGATTTTAGGACAAGACCTTGCCTCAAAGTTGTTTTGCAATGTAGTCCAGCAACTTCAGCTTCTTCTCCAGGTCTAAACAACCCAGTTTGAAGATTCAAGTCCATGCAACAGCTTTAAACTTGTAAGCTTTTAAAGAACCAGGTAAAATGATCCCTTTAATATCTTTTATCATTTCCATGCAAAATGTATCCATTTGAACCTTTTACAATTTGAAACCTTGATCATTTGTTTTATTTTTTCCATAATCTGTCTGATCTCATTAAAATCGCTGTCGTCATGTTGTTTGATGCTCCTCTGGACCTGGTTATGTTGCTTACGGCAGAGACAGCATCCAACATGCAGAGCATCAGCATAGCTGGGACTCCATTCAAGTCCCTTTAATGTATGCATGATGCTGTGATACTCTTTTCAAGTGAACCAATCAGTAAAACTCTCTGACTGACTAGCCATAAAAAACACCATTCTTCCTTTCTCTGTGCTAATAATACATCAATCTGGCTTTAAATGGCTCTGGAGAAAAGTACTAGTTGAGAAGATTGACTTCTTGCAGCCTGTTATTTTGGTTTCAGATGAAAGCCTCTTTTGCCAGATAGTTCAGCAAAGTGGACATCACATGTTCATGAAATGCTGCCAAGTAGAGTACAGACAGTAGCTGTGAGGAGTGAGAATCATAGCATATTAAAAAGACCACCTTGGTCCTGTACACAGAGGTGTTAAAAATTCTCACATGCATTAATAGACTTACTGAAAGACCCCAGGCTTTCAAACTGTTTTACATCTTATTACAACCAATTTGTCACTCATTTCCTCCTAAATCAGATCTATTAAAAGGTTAAAAAGGACATGTGGCACATTCACAAAAGCTGTAATGTCTTAAATCATATGAGCGATTCTGCTCAATGCTCTCATTCAGGCTGCAGCATGCCCCGCATGCCCCCACCCCCATCACAAGATCTCTAAATATAGAATGTGACATATTCAGCACACAACTCTTTGATTGCTCTGTATCTGTGAGGGCAGATGTTTCAGATGCCAGTCCATGGAGATCCCTCGCCTGGTTTTAAAATGTGCATTCATCCCTTTAATCCATCTCCATGGCTTTAGATGTCTCTGCTCGGTGGTAGGACTGCTCCAACCACAACGTGGAAAGCTGCAGGAACATTTTCTCTCACATCTGCTGCTGGCAAAATTCTCCACTCACATGTTTATGAAGTTGATCAAATAATAAATCATGAAACTTTTCTTTAGATGGCTTTAAGTTAACTTTTTGCCAGGAGAAAAAAATCTGTCTGGTTTCATTGTGTAAGGCAAAATTCCAAAAATGTGCATGTAATCTCACCAAAGGAAGGCTTTTGCTAAATATATCTTTAAAGTTATGCTAAAACTGCTTGTAGTTTGCAATTTCTTTCCACATTTCTACAAGCTAATAACAGGAGAAGAATGAACTTGTGGTTATTGATTGGCTTTTATTTAGTAAGGATTTGGAGCTATTGTTATTGCAAAAAAATTTTGCAAAGGCATACTTAAGCACGGGGATGCACGGCGGCGCAGGGGTTAGCACTGTTGGCTCACAGCAAGAAGTGCCCTGGTTCGCTTCCCGGGCAGGGCCTCTCTGTGCGGAGTTTGCATGTTCTCCCCATGTATGTGTGGGTTCTCTCCAGGTACTTTCTCTCACCACCAAAGACATGCTTGCTGTGTTAATTTGTGACTCTTAACTGGCTGTAGGTGTCAGTATAAGTGTGCCTTGTTGTCTGTCTCTATATGCCCCTGACAGCCCTGCAATTGACTGGCAACCAGTCCAGGGTATACCCCGCCTATAGAAAATGGAGGGATGGATACTTAAGCACTATTGGCACAAGATTAGTATTACTTGTTGACCTATGATAATGTATAAATTACCCCCTGACCTCAGTGTTTGCTGCAGCACATTTGCAGCAGATAAGTAAAGTTTGTAATGTACTTAAAATTATTGACATTCTAAAGGAAAGCATGGAGGTGCTGCATAATGAAAACAGTGAATTTTTATTTCTAAATTCCTTACAGAAATATGTCATGGGCTTGTTTTGCATGTAACATTTCATTAATGTAGCCTATCCTTCACATATATTTTACAATAGATAACATTGGCCAAAGTGATCAGTCTCCCCAGACTCTCCCAGTATGCACCAACATCACGTTTGTCACCTGTACCTGCAGCTGATCAGACAGAAGAAGGAAAAAAGTGGAGCACTTTAATGTCTAGCCACTAGAGTACTAGAGTGTGAGATGTCTCATGTTAAATCTGAACGGCTCTTGTCATCTATTAAAAGTTTTCTGCAATTGATGCTGTAGATGTTATTCTGTACTTTGTCAATTTAGGATCATTAAACACAACAACAGTAACCTGAAAAGCATATGAATTTGCCAGACTCTTTCTCTTTCATCAGGAAAATTCATCTTGAAAAACTCCAATCCACAACATTTGTGCCAAACTGAATGCATCATCATCATTCAGCATCATTTGAGAAGAATAAGGCAGGATTTAGTTGTACTTGAAGCAGTGGCTGCCACTAGGTTGGTGATTAGCTTTGAAACAGCTCTAGCATAGCATCAATTTTACCAGAACTGGACCATGTTTCTGTATGAAATAAAGAATTAACACAGCACAAAGTTTTTTACAACAGAAAGATATTTTTGCTCCTCTGCCGACCTGATTCAGCTTGAGTTTTTTGAGGGTTACGGGGCAAGGGGTTAGTTGTGTGAGTGGATTTAAACAATGGCTGCTGGTGGAATGATTAGCTCAGACGTAGCCACAGCAGCAGTTTTGTCAGAAGTAGACAACATTTTTTTATTAAACCGAGGACAGAGAGCAACACTGAGAGCTTTTCATGACGGAAACAATGTTTTTGTCTTCTCCTAGTCTGCGCCAGCATAGGTTTGCTTTCATAACAGGTGCGGTACCTGTGTAGCCAATGGCTGCTGCTGCAGTAGCTGTTAGCTCAGATGTAGTTGCAGGAGAGCGGCAGTTTAATTGTAACTGGATCACATTTGTTTTTAAAACAAGAGCATAGAGCCACACCCAAAGCCTGTCCTGGAAAATAAGACGTGTTTGAACGTCTCTCGACCGGCTTTGACATTTTATTCACTGAGAATCATCTTCATTAACAATCTACGGCAGCGGTAACCTGTCAGCCCAAGAGAAGTGCATGCATGTGCCATTTTGTCTTGTTGCTCTGATTGGCTAGTCATGAATGTGACAGACACAACGTTCCTCCAATCATCTTCAAAGAATTTCTTGAAAAGTACTGCCTTTCTCAAGCGCTTTCTATGGGAGCTTTTCCAGATGAATGTAAAATATATCCATGTAATGGAGATAGCAAACGGTCTATCTGGCATAATCAACTGTTAAAGTCTAATCACTGAATGTTGACAGCACATTTAAACATAAATTGTGATATGTATGGAATGCATGGCTAAAAACACTGATACAATATCAACCACAGGCCAAGAGAAGCTGTTGGAGGCAGAGCCAAAGCTCTGTGCTTATTAAGAGAGCAGTGTTGCGCACACGTGGGTTTGGAAAGTACAGTTTAAATTAAAAAATCAAGAAAGATGAAGTCATTTGATTAAATGAACTGAAAGAAAGCTTTACATTGACCCATATGTGTCAAAACTTTGTAGACAATCTCCTATGGAGCCTTTATTATTTTTATAGCTGATAAAAGAAGCAGAAAAAGCTGCACAGATCAGAAAATGATCAGCAGTAACCAAATAAACCAAAGCATGATTTTCGCCTCTGTCTTGAGTCTACACTGTAGCATTCGCTGTCGGACCCCACAGCCCTGAACATGCACCTCCTCAAACTGTAACTACCTGTCAAAACTACGCAGAGCACAAGCCCTGTGATTGATCCACTGTGCAACACCAGATGACAGCCAGTCTCTGAATAATGTCTGCAGGCATTGAGTTCACTCCGGTGTGAGATAAATGGCTCCACACGACAACACAATTAGGCAAAACCACCTGCAGGTATATGAGAAATCTCAGACATATTTCCTCATCCATGTTTTCTCAGTGGTTGAGCAAAAAGTAGCAGAAGTATATACAAGGCTCAAGGTATTTATTGTGGTCAATATAGGGAGGATGAAACACTAGCCATTCAAATTTTACCTCCAAATTGCCAGTAACTTTCAAACTGTAATTTTGTTAAAATGCACGTCCTTGTGAATCTATTTGTACATTTAAAGTTTTAGATTTTTTGTTACAGGTAGAGTGTTATTAAATTGTGATGGATGCTGAAACACATGCAGTGATAAATTCTGTCCACTAATAGCACATAGAAATTAAATTTTAATGAAAAATGTGTTATGCCTCTGAGTTATTAGATATGCACAATAGTAGAGAATGCTTTTTAAAAAATCCACCTGACAAATAAAGCCAGGTAGATGAGTAGCCGTTCATATATTTTTTAGTCACCACTGGAGGGAATGTTCCCGCAGTAAACCCCACATGTAATGCGCAGGCCTGGTCCAGATTCAGAAAAAAGAACAGTAAACATGAGGCTAAATTCCGGTTACATGCCACGCTAGAATAACTCATCTGCTCCCTGGCAAGAACATCCACACTGTGTGCTTCAGTTCCCAATAACCCTATTTCTGATGGGGTCAGAGAAAGACCTCATTGCACGAAAGGAAGCTGCACACTCTGCTTCCCCTCAGCCTGTCACAGTTAAGCCCGAAGCGATTGACCATCACCTCCAAATAACCACATCTCATTCACATCACATGCGGATTTTCAGGCTGCTTAGGGATCAAAATTCAACATAAATCTATGTCTGCTACTATTTCAGTGCTCGGGGTCGAGCCAGTTCAAGTCCTTGTTCTTTTATTAAATCATCCTTTATTGATGTTGACTTCATTGACATGTAGGATCTGCGCACTGCCCAGGGCAAAGTGGTTTTCATTTTGTCGAATTCTTCCCTGAAAAAGATCCATCTCCGTGAACAGGCCTACGTTAGCACTGTGTCTATAAAGTCTGCTTCTGCAATGGCTTGGTGTTTGTTTTGATATGCATTGTCAGCTGTGAGGCCTTCTATAGAGAGGTGTGTTTAATTTACCACAGGTGGACTCCAATCAAGGGGTAGAAACGTTTCAACAAAGACTGAGAGAAATGGTAACCTGACACGCCAGATGGATTTGTTTCACACATCCATCTGGAAAACCACTGATAGACAGCATTTGGGAAAGGGAGCCTTTGAAAAAAAATTTGGAGAGTGATTGGATGAGCGTTCTGTCACATCTTTATGGGCCAATCAGAGCAACAAAACACGTGGCGTCGTAGCTGGTACCAAGGAGTAAACTCCATATGGAACTGCATAACGTGAACCATGGCGACTATAGACATGTCAGTACACGACTTTTGTCATTTTTGAATAGAAAACAACTCAGTGCCACTCTTTGTTCTTTCTTTTAACGAAGAAATGTTGTCAAGTTCTGATAAAACTGGCGCTTTAGCAGCATCCGCCATAATTGCATAATTGCACTGGCCTCTTGTTGCTGCTTGCTTACGTCACGACTCCGCCGCCCCCGAAAGTACTGCCCCTCGTCACTGATTACTCTTGTCACTTTCTAACTGGGGTCAGACCGTTCAGACGGGAGCTTTGCAAGATGGATTTGTCAGTGAGAAACACAAAAATGGGCAGATCCTTCTGCTTTGCAAGGTTAGAGAAATGGGCGTAACCTGGGCTAAATTTCAAGTGAATACTTGTATCAGTGTGATATTTCAGCCTTTATTTTTTTTGTAAGTTTGTAAAATTGTTCAAAAATGTGTTTTCACTTCGTCATTTTGGGGCTTTGAATTACCTTAATGAGTAGATATGCAGATTTAGGGGCCACTGAACACTGACCAAGGAAAAATATTGGTTTTCTGGAAGAAGTGGGATATAGGGTGTGCATAGAAAGATCAGCAGTCTCATAGCTGAGAGAACTGGGGGTACAGGGACTAAAGATGTCAGATAGAGCTGCTAACACCAGCTGGCTTTGGGTGAGACAGACTGTTACCATTTGAGGGCCTTAGTAAACCTTCTTCTCATGAAAGGGGGTAGGGGGAGTCAGAGCAACAGCCCAAAGTCACCGGGGTGAGAGCCGGCCCTGATCAGGGCACCTCACCCTGGCACTCCTGTCAGCACCCTCTTTCTAACCTGTTTCTTCTGACTTTTCTCTGTTTTTATTCTCCTTTTCCAAATGTGATGTTAGACCACTGAGAAGCATCCCAACAGCATGATGCTGTCACCACTGTGCACACATGTGCCTTACATTTCTTGATGACAGCTTTAACTGAACTGATGTTCAGTGCCCTAGATTTTTTTGCATCCAACATATTTTTCAATTTTCATTCTCTGAGTTTCTTGGAGTGTTTTTTTGTCTTCATGGTGTAATAGTAGCTAGGAGTACTGATTAACCAGTGACTGGACCTTCCAGACACAGGTGTCTTTATGCAACAATCACTCAAGACATATTCACTGCACTCAGGTCATCCCCATTTCACTATACTGGCACCAATTGGTTGAACCTCTGTTGAATTAGGTCAGTCACTTTTAAGGGACTGAATATTTATGCAAACACTTATTTTACATTACATATTCTTATCTAATTTACATCACTTTGTAGAAATCTGTTTTTACTTTGATACTGAAGAGGGCTTTTCTTTTTCCATCAAAAAGCCACATTATATTGATCATGATTCATTTATCAAATTAGTAAAAGGGTAAACATCGAAAGGGAATCTAATTTTTAAAGGCACCATGTGTGAACTCTTGAAATTGGAGAAATTTGGAGAGCACAATACATTTTCTGAGCACAGGTTATTTTCTTGTGCACACCAGAACTCTATTTGTTTTTCAGTCCATGCTCCTTTAGGCGCTCTCTATATTTCAGAGAAGAACGAGAGAGAAAGCCAAGTTTAACTGACAAGTGATGAGATATTAAAAGGCTTGAGTAGTGGGAGGAAAGATTCACAGTATGACATATTGTTAGTCAGGACAGCTGACATATCCCCTCATGTGTGTCTTTATTTCACCGAGCAGGGATGAGATTAAAGATCCTGGCAGTGTGCCTGGAGAAAATGTTTCTACATGTAAGCCATTAAAAAACTGAATTCACTGTGAGCAGCGATTCTGTGAGTCTGTAAGTGAAGTGTTGTGCGACTGTTTAGTGAAAAAGCAAGCTTTGACATGACTTCATTCAACATGTGTTGACATTCTTTCAGTTCCTTGTCTTAAAGTCCTTATCAGCATTAAGAAAACTCCTTCTGCCGTGTTGGTGGGAACACACTGTGAGAACACTTTGTTGTGTCTGCTGGCTTTGTGTTGGAGGAGACTGAATCAAATCATTTAGGTGCTTTTTTCTCTCTGTCTTATCTCTCGTGTAAGCGTCCTCTGGAGCAGGTAGACAGTGACCACCCAGGTGGTGTGATTGTCGAAGCTCTGCAGGAGACCGTTAGAAGAGAAACGCAGAGTGGTGCATGAGACAGTGTAAGAACCGCGAAGAAGAAGAATCTAAAAAAAGGCCTTGTAGCTTCATGGACCGATTAAAAGTGCTCATGGGTGAAATGTTACAGCAGAAATAGCTTGTCAGAGAAATTGGAAGGAAAACTGATAAGAGAAAATGAATGGGCCTCTAATGTTAATGCTTTTGCATTATCATTACTCTTACTTTAGTTGGGGGTCCAAAAAGAAGGAAAGGATATGAAAAGTAGTCCAGCAGTTTGGATACTACTTGATATTACTCCTCTCTTTTAGATGACATACAATCATTGATGAAAGTATTGGCACCCCTGGAATTTTTCCAGAAAATACACCATTTCTCCCAGAAATTGTTGCAATTACAAATGTTTTTGGTATACACGTTTATTTACTTTATGTGCATTGGAACAACACAAAAAAACAAAAGAAAAAAGCCAAAATTGACATAATTTTACACAAAACTAAAAAATGGGCTAAACAAAATTATTAGTACCCTTTCAAAACTGGGTAAATCATTTTATTTCAAGCATGTGATGCTCATTTAAACTCACCTGTGTAAAAGTGACAGGTGCTGTCAATCTAGAAATCACACCTGAAGCCAGTTAGAATGTATAAAAGTTGACTCAGCCTTTGTGTTGTGTGCCTGTGTGTGTCACACCAAGCATGGAGAAGAGAAAGAACAGCTGAGAATTGGCTGAGAACTTCAGAAGCAAAATTGTGGAAAAATACAAACAATTTCAAGGTTTCAAGACCATCTCCAGAGATCTTGAAATTCCTTTCTCCATTGTGCGTAATATAATCAAGAAGTTCATAACCCATGGAACTGTGGCTAATCTCCCTGAACATGGACGGAAGAGAAAAATTGACAAAAGAATACAACGCAGGATAGTTGGAATGGTGGATAAACATCCCCAGTCAACTTCCACACAAATTCAGGCTGTCCTGCAGACTCAGAGTGCAAAAGTGTCAGCTGGGACATACGTGGTCATCTGAATGAGATGAAGCACTATGGCAGGAGACCGAGGAGAACCCCACTGCTGACAAAGAGACATAAAAAAAGCCAGACTGGAGTTTCCAAAAATGTACCCGAGTAAGCCTCAGTCCTTCTGGGAGAACATTTTGTGGACAGATGAGACTAAGGTAGAGTTTTTTGGAAAAGCACGTCATTCTACTGTTTGCAGAAAACAGAATGAGGCCTACAAAGAAAAGAACACAGTACCTACAGTCAAACATGGTGGAGGTTCAAGGATGTTTTGGGGTTGTTTTGCTGCCTCTGGCACTGGGTGCCTTGACTGTGTGCAAGGAATCATGAAATCTGGAGACTATCAAAAGATTTTGGGCTGCAATATAGGGCTTAGTGTCAGAAAGCTGGGTCTGTGTCAGAGGTCATGGGTGTTTCAGCAGGACAATGACCCCAAACACACCTCAAAAAGCACCAAGAAATGGTTGGAGACAAAGCGCTGGGGAGTTCTGAAGTGGCCAGCAATGAGTCTGGATCTAAATCCCATTGAACACCTATGGAGAGATCTCAAAATTGCTGTTACAAGAAGGCCCCCTTGAAATCTGAGAGACCTGGAGCAGTTTGCAAAAGAAGAGTGGTCCAGAATTCCAGTAAGAAGCTTGTTAATGGTTATAGGAGGTGATTGGTTTCAGTTATTTTTCCCCAAGGGTGTGCAACCAAATATTAAGTTGAGGGTGCCAATAATTTTGTCCAGCCCATTTTTGAGCTTTGTGTATAATTATGCCAATTTTGGCTTTTTTTTCTTCTGTTTTTTTTGTGTTGTTCCAATGAACATAAAGTAAATAAACATGTGTATACCAAAAACATTTGTAATTGCAACAATTTCTGGGAGAAATGGTGTATTTTCTTGAAAATTCCAGGGGTGCCAATACTTTCGTCCATGACTGTAAGGCCTATTCTAAGCTGATAAAAATATATTGATTTTGTATTCAACATTAATTTCAATATTAAATGTTGTGTTCCATCTCTACCCAGTCTGTTCAACTAAATTTTTACCATTTTTCACACTGTACCTTTAAATGTCATCTCGTGTTCCTCTCAGTTTCTGTAATGTTAATGACAGACGTTTGAATGCTGAATAGCAAATTTTAAAAAAGCATTTTGTTAATAAGTAGAGTTCTTTGTGCAGCCAAGTGATTTATTTAGTGGAAACATTTAAATCATAAATGAATAAATGTCAGAATGAACAAGTAGCTGTGACTAATAGTGCTGCAGTCAGATGTTTTATTCTGTCAGAGTTGAGTTCTAGATGTCATGGTAAACCAGAGCGATTTTCAAGGTCACAGGAGTCGAGGTCACAAGAATAAAGAGCTTCCCTGTTTGGACACAGCAGCCAGCTGGCCCAGCTGAGATCAACCATCCCAGTTTATGCCTTTCCACTGAGTTGAAGATGATAATAATCCACTAAAGGCTGCACTCCCAGAGTGACAAGAAGAAAAGAACTTCAGATGAGAGGAGGAGGTGAAGAGAGAAAAAAGAAGACGGGCTGAAGACAAATAAGGCGACGGGCTCATTATCTACACAAGAGAGAACATGTCTGACATGTTTAAGAGGAAAAAAGGAACATCCATGAAGCCCACGCTCACACATTTAACACAGCAGTCATCACCTCAAACTTTTTGAACTTTCTTATATACCTGAATTTTGAGCTCATTAAAAACACAAACTGTTCCTGTGCACAAGTAAAATCCTGCTCATTTAAATGTGAAAACTGAAATTTAAAGCCTCTTTAAGGCATTCATTATGAAAAAGCTGCCTAAGGCAATGCATTCTGCAAACTCTGCATTTTCCTTTGACTCACATGAACTTTACAGTCCTTTACAGCTTTTCCTCATATCAACATCTCACTGTAGATTCACTTATTTATTCATTGAAGAACAAAAAGAGTTCATGTGTTTTGCTAAAAATTAGAGCAATCAGCAGGGTAAATCTACAGTAACAAATGTGCAAATGAAGATTTATGGTAATGAGAGCAGCGAGCTTGACATCACGATAAACCATTTACATGTGTAGCACAAGTTTACTTTTAGAAACTTAATTTAGAGTAAACTAATAAAAACCATAAGAAACGATAAGGCTAAATTAACTCAGAAGACTCTAAACTCAAAAAGAGGAAGAAACAAACTGATACCAATATTCACTCAGGAGACTCAAATAAGGTTACTCAAAATTCTTGTATTAAAAATTTGAACAAAAGTAAACACACAAATTAAATATATATATACTCATATATGTTATTATTTCATAGCATGTTGAATGTGCAGGTCACAACTTGTCCACTAGAGCATTTTGGAGTCGTTAGATTGTGTATTTGATGAGTTTGATGGGGGAAAGCAAAAGTTCCTTCTGCTAACATAGGTTTAGCTGTGCAGCTGGTTTAACGGTCCCCCCAGATCTAGAAACAGCTTGCACTGACAACTAAAGGAAACGAACCTATTACTAAAACTATAGGAATTATGGCAATGGGCGAATTTGCCAAAATGTTGAAGTATCCCTTTAAAAGCCAGCAACTGTGATGGTGTGAGGGTGTATTAGCGTCCACAGAATGGGTAACTTGTACATCTGTGAAGCCACCAGTAATAGTGAGCGGTACATACAGTGTTGGAGTAACATATGCTTCCATCCAGAGGTCATATTTTCAGGGACATCAGCAAGACAAAACCAAGCTATATTCTGCTTTTGGAACAAACATATGGCCTCATAGAATAGAGTGACTGGCCTGCATACAGTCCAGACCCTTCTCCATTGAAAATGTATGGCACATTATGAAGCACCAAATATGACAATGAAAACCCTGCACTGAACAACTTAAGGTGTATATTAATCAGGAATGGGTAACTCCACTTTAAATACTTGAATAATTAGACAGCGTGCTGTTAGACGAAGATTAACACAGTAGTAAACATGCTCCTGTCCTAACTTTTTTAGACTGTGTAAATAAAGTTTGTCAGTTTAATCAGTACGTTTTTTGTGTGTATTCAATTAGGTAAACATTGAAAAAGATTTACAAATCACTGTATTCTGTTTATATTCACATTTATACAATGCTTCATCTTTTTCATAATTGGGGTTTGTAATAATGCTGCACATGCTTACTTGAAAAATAGAGACTGTATGAAATTTTCTTCTGATGCATTTTTTATGAATGAAACTGAGGCTATGTTGCTTTTACGTGTCTGTCTGAGTTTGTGTTTTTAAAGCTTGTTTGTCAGTTTGGACTGCAGCACTTGACCTGCAGAGCTGAACACTGTTGTGACGGTGGTCTAATTTCACTGAGCGGGACAAAACGTGGTCACAATGGTGAACTTCCAGTGAGAGTCAAGCTCCTTACGCCTCTGTGAGTGCCTTTACATGTGTTGCTACATACATATATTGGTCAAAAGTCATCTTTTGTCTGCGTGTATGGTTTGATGGTGTGAGAATATGCATAAAGAGAAAGCAAGTTCCGCTGCAGAGCACTCTGGGAACTGGAGGGGGTTTTCTAACACAAACAGAGGCAGGGACCCCACTGACACACTAATGCGGGTGCAGAGGGGTTAAAACAACAGCCATGTGAATGCCTGGCATGGACACGAGAAAATAACCCACAAAGCCTGGTTGACTCCGATACTGGGAGCCCAAAGCTCACTGTTTACGACAGCATGAAAAGCAGACACCGCGCTCAGCTCGAGTTACAGACTATTTCTGACCATGCTTTGACTGATACTGAGGGAACATGAGGAAAGAATGCATCTGCTGGTGTGTTTTTGTAGCTATATACTTTGTCTACATGATATCTGTTGCTGGTGTTATTTATGACAACAAGAATGCCTACATTTTATATATTCTAGCCACAGTAACTTCAACAACTTATCAGGTTATAAACTGACATAAAAATATCCAGGTATAAAGTGTTGTCAAGATTTTAGCTAAACTGAGTAAAGCTGAGTAAAATACTGGATAAAACTGCTCATTAATGACTGAAATTGTGTCAAATTACCTTAAAAATCATTGAAATGACAAGTCTCAAATACATGACAATATTTATTGACCATCTGATGCTCAAATACAGGAAAAAATTAATATAAAAGCACTAAAATAAATAAACAGGGTAGAAACAGTAACAGTTAAAAGTGTTATTTGGTAACAGTTTAAATGGAAGTGCATTTAAATAAGAATGATGTGACTTTTCCTGCAGTTTCTCACCTTAAAATGTACAGACACCATGCTGAGGTCATTCCATACATGTTTGATGATATGATGGGCCCTATGCAGTGCAAAGCACTGTGGCATGCAGCACTGATGTCTTGCCTATTTTCTGCCTGATGCAGTGGACGTTTTTCCACCATATGCTCAGTTATTTAAAAAGCAACTCCACTAGCATGAGTAGCTGGAACACTCCTGCACTATATGAACAGAAGTATTCAGCTGCCTGACCATTACACCAGCAGGGACTGTGATGACACTGTACTCAAATACTTTAATGTGGAGTTAACTCCACTTTATGCAGCTATAACAGCATTCACTCATAGATTGGTTCGCAATCTCTGTTCCAGTTCATCCCAAAAGGTGCTTGATGGGGATGAAGTCAGGGCTTTGTCAGGGCCAGTCACGTTGTTCCACACTGAACTCATCAAAACATGTCTTTATAGTGCACTGGGGCACAGTCATGTTGGAACAGAAAAGGGCCTTCTCCATCTGTTGCCACAAAGTTGGAATCATAGCATTGTCCAAACTATCTTGGCATTAAGATTGCCCTTCACTGGAGATAAGCCCTGAAAAACAGCCCCATACCATTATCCCTCCTCCACCAAACTTCACAGTTGGCACAATGCAAAACTCCCACTGCACAGTTTTTGTTCTTACATCAATGCCAGTGGAGTTCAAAACTCTTCAGCCACAGAATCAGCAGAGCGTCATGTTCTACAAACCAGCAGTCGACCCTGCTCTGTGATTTTATGTGGTCTTCAGCTTGGTAGCTGAGTTTCTGTTGTTCCTAAACGTTTCCACTTTCTAGGAATGTCACACACAGTTGACTGTAGAATATCCAACAGGGATGAAATTTCTGAAACAGTCTTATTGCAAAGGTGGCGTCCATCCCAGCACTATGCTTGAAATAACCGAGCTCTTCAGAACGACCCACTTTTATCAAAAATGTTTGCAAATGGGACTGCAGAGCTAGGTGCTTTATACACCTGTGGCAATGGATGTGACTGAAACACCTGAATTCACAAATTAACAGGTGTGGCCAAATACTTTTGTCCATATAGCGAACCTAAAGTGGAATTACAAACATGGCAGCACTGACTATGATGTTCATAGTTGTCTAAACTATGAAATGTTTAAATTGCGGTTCTTTTATGAACATGTTTCCTACAGTGTGTTGTGTGTATTCAGTAGCACAATTAAAGAATGAAAGCTTAATGATCCCTCCGGTAGTCGGCCTATTAAAAACTTAATTCTGCCATGTAAAAACCATCACGCCAGCCTGCAGGTGCACACTGCTCTTAAAGGAAGAGCGATGACATTCTGATCAGTTTGATGCTCTAAATACAGCCATGCATAATCACAGCATGTTATCCATCCTTTTGTGCTCTGTGCCTGAGTTTGTGCCAGGATTATGTGCCATCTGAATAGCAAAAAATAGACAGATATGCACCACACACTTTAAACAATGTTCTTTATGCTGTTAAAACAGGGCCCTAGATATTTTTGATAATCCTGTATGTGATGTAATGCATACAATTTTGAAATCTTAAACTTCCAGAGAGACATTTTTTCTAAAGAGCACACAAAAGTATATAATTTAAGACTTTACACAAGATAAAACAACTTTTCTAACATTTGTTTGTTTAAAAGCCCGTTAGCATGGCTCGGAGCCATGCTGACAGGCTTTATCAATGTTTTATTTTCTGAGTTAAATAGAGGAGCAGAGATGACAATAACTTAAATTTAGTGCATTCCATTCATACACAATGAAAATTACACTTGCTGAAAGGCCTCAGGAAGGGCAAAAGTAATAACAGCAACATAATATGTACACATGACAGCAGTGCACTTGCCATAGGGGCAAAGGAAATGAAGAGGGAAGCTGAACTTGTTTTTGCAAGTAAAAGTGAATATTTAAATGTCTCTCTTGCGATTTATTTTTATGTTTCTTTAACATTGAACAATCTGAATAGCTTGGTATTACATTGTTTTAAACAAAACTTTGTTAAGTCCTTCATTTGGCTTATTATAACGGCTTGAAAACTACATAAGAAAAATAAATTATGAATAAGCTTCATTTTTTCTAGCTATTTCCAATGAAATTACACCATCCTGGACAGTAGATGTTCTTATGCAAAGTGCAAACGTCTTATAATACCACAAGCTTTGTTGTTTTAGCAAAGTTTTAATGACTGTCCATAATCATTACTTGGCCTCTATAACAACAAAAATAAATGATAGCAATAACAAGACCTCTGAGGAATATTTTTGTATAAAGAGTGAGTTTTCCTTTGCAAGTAGCACTTCTTGAACTCTTTCAGAGAAACTTCCTTGAGGATTTCTTTAATATTGTTTTGTTAATATTTTATCAGGCTTCTTTCAGCTGAGAACTTCCCAGAGTTTTTTAGTTTTAGGCTATCTTGTAAGTCTTTTTCTGTCTGGGTGAACCTTTACTGCTTTTATGGCATTGACCTTTACTACTAAACTCTCAAAATTGTGTTGGTCTAATTTCTAGTTGAAAGTAGCTCATTACATTTTATGTAAGCCAAATTGACCTGACAGGTCCTGAAGATCTTCAAAGTGAAAATGAAGGCCTATATAGCTTGTAATAGTAAAAATATCTACCAAAGCAGCAAGCAAAATTTGCTCAAGTTTCTTTTAGTGATATTCTCCTAATTCAAGAAATTTAACAAGTAGATATTGCTTGCTACATGGCAAATATTTTAACTCACTTACTCATTTACATCAAGCAAGGATGGCTCTCAGCTGAAGACCCTGCAGCTGGCGTCAAGCAGAAATGCTGTGCAGGTACAACATCTGCCTGTTAACAATCTAGAGTCGAAAACTTAAGTGTCTTCGAATCACGTCTGGGGCAGGGCACCTAGCTATGTTGCTAAGGAAATGATACATTTTCTCTTCCATTTGCTTTCGCACAGAGCACCAGATCTTTGGTCTGACTTAGACTTTAGTTTGTGCACCGCATGTATGCAGGCTGTCGTCCTTGAAGCAGGCAGCCTGGATTCAAATCTAACCTGTGGCTCCTTTCCCAAATGCCATTCCCCACTCTCTCCCAGATCAACTGTTGTGTCTAAAAGCCTAAAGGGGCTTATGGCTGGCATCAGGCAAAAACCTTGTATCTCCTTTTTTCAGAATCTTAACTTTTTTTTCTTAAATCAGTGCTTTTGGTCCCCCTTTACATCTGTCAGTGGGTTTTAACCTGTTTTAAGGCAATAAAAAGTGTCAAAAAGATGCTGACTATGACCATTCAGTGTTAAATTAATTGAAAAGTATTCCATTTCCTGGAAAGTGGTGATTTTGGAGATACACGGTTTTGGCCTAATGCCAGCATTCTATTACATAGAATAACACACATCAGCCAACCAAAACACACTAGGTAGGATTTGGAGGAAGGTTAGAAACATTTTTTGCTTCCCCTGCCTTTATTTAGAAAGGTCAATGAGTATTGTCAGAGTCACAGGTTAGATGTCAACCCAGGCTACCTGCAACAGCCTCTGTACATAAGGTGCACAGACAACACAACTAAGATACCCCAATATTTAAATTTCAAAGTGATTTTTTTCTAGCTGAAATATAACTTCCAAAATTCCACATACTCCGTATGAGCAGCCATTTGCCCACTAGGTGCACTTGAGTGAGCCAAAAGTCTGCTGTGCTCCTATGGAGAAACACCCAGAGTCTGTTTTCAGTGGAGGCCACTGCCAAAATATGTCAATCCAAATAGAGCAGATCAACCCAAAAAGGGACTAGAATGAGCACAGCGTCTGGTCAACATTAAAATACAAATCATCCTTATATCAATGTTATGTCAACCGGTGGCACAAACCACATTATCAGTGGGGCAGAGGGTCACAGAGGTAAAACGACACCACGGACGAAGAATGGTTGAATTTCAAAGAGGAAAGGCGGGACATTTTAAATGACACCTCATATACTTTTTGGAAAACAAACTTTTTACTTCTGTGATGTGCTCACCCTTACTAGAAGCTAAAGAAGAAAAGCAATATCATTCTATCATAATTCCTGCATTAATTCATCCTCCAGAGATCTTGTGGTGTGCACCGTCAGTCAGAGCAAAACTGCAAAACAGAGTATGTGGAGTTTGTCGATGAAAGCCTTCCGAATCAGGAGCTTTCCAGAAAGAACTGATGATTTCTAATAAAATTGCTAAAACAACAATCCTTCTGGTGACTTTAATCTTTTGCGCGGCACTGTTGATGTTTAAGAATTTGCTAGAAATGCATTCAAAGTAACATTTCAGACATAATCTGATGGGTCTTTCATTCATGTATGACGTGCATGTGGGCAAAGCTCCAGTGTCTTATCAAAGGCCCATATCAAAGAACACAGCGACTTCTAAAGATAACTTCATCCGCCTCTGTAATTTTACCACTAATGTTGATGTCAGTCTCATGCGTTCATAGTGACTACTTTGATCCCGTGGGCGTTTATGTAGGTGAGGAGCACCCTGACCCGCCTTTCGATGACATCTATGAGTTTGTCGATGCCCTGGCGGCCCCCCTGGCTCTCCCAGTACGTCTGGTCCAGGAACAGAGACTGAAGGAGCTTCTCCCTCAGCTTCCTGCTCCTTAGGATGGACACGGCCTGCTCAGGAAGCCTGTGGAGACAGAAAATAAGTGATGAAAACAACATTAAATTGGAGTATATTTGTCAAACCTGCAGAAAAAAACAAACAGCTAATTAGATCCTAGTGTTTACTACCTTAAAAGCAACTTGTTTTCAGAGTTAATGGAGGTGAGAGAGCAGCAAAGTCAACCTGACCATGGTGTGTCTTAACTGCAGCTTCACCTTGTTGTTTCTTTAAGCTTTGCTAAGATTTTAACTGTAACTATGGAGACAGAAGACCAAAAACAACTGTGCAAGGATAAAGAAAATGCTATAAAGTCTGTTCACGCCTCCTTCTCTGTGTGTGGATGCACTGCTATGCAACAAGGTAAACAAACATTACAAACAGGAACAAGCTGAAATTTAGACTTTCTAGTATTCATTTTTGACATTTTAACAGCTAACGTGAATAAAATCTCTCCTGCAGACGTGAAATATCACCGAGATGAAAAATAAGCTCTGTGGGTTTGTTCATGTTAAGCTGTGCAGCAGCAGTCAGGACTGAGTGAGGGAATTCAGCATGCTCAGTGTGGGTTTCAAATATTTGTTAATGAACATCACAAAATTTTTTATCTGCTGCTTTTTGTGGTTTCCCTTGCTGAGTTTTGAGTGGAATTCACGAACGCCTGAAGACAAATTTAGCCTAAGAGGAAACAAAATTAAACAGAAAAGTCGGATATTAACATGGACTGTAGTTTGAAGTGTGCCCAGAATAAAATTCCAAAGTCAAAGAAGCTTCTCAGATCTACAGAGAAATAACCACAAGATCAATACAAGATCTGTGAGTAGTCATATCTTCAGATTTTCAGGCTCTTTGCTATCTGATACCAGCTTAATTTATGCTGCCTTTATGTCTGATTGAAACACAGAGAAGAAACTGAATTCTTCATGCAGACACCAGGATTCATGTTTCAGGAGGAGTCATAAGTTTCCTTGCCAAGCCACAAATTCTCTCCCGTCTCCCCTGAGGTATGACTCCATGATTTATTGATCAAAAAGTGGATGCATCATCTGTGCAGCGTGGTTACAAAATACACATCAACACAGCTCTCTGGGGAGTAAACAGAAAGAAGATGTTAACATGCTCCCTGGGCTCATATCCAAAACACTACTTTTGTTTGGTTAACAAGCCATAAATATTTAAGAGGATTTTTAGAGATTTTTAGATTTTGGGGTTAAAGTTCAGGGTAGTTTTTAATATTTTAGACCCCATTAAGATTACAAATATTAAAGTGTAAGTGAACCCCCAGCTCAAAGCTAACTCCGTCCACTTCAAGATTAAAAAAATCCAGAGAAAGTGAGCTGTTTAGTACTGAGAGGAAGGAGGGGAAAAGGCTGTTTTTTTTTTTTTTTTAAGGATAGGGTTTTCCAGATGAGATGAGACAGTGACTCCCCTTGCCAGAAAGTGACACAGAATCTCAGCTTTTGAGGTGGAGGATTTTTCTCTTCCAGAATCCCCTGAACCAGGCTGTAGTGTGGTGGTGAACCATGGTGGTCCTGAGCACTACCTGTTTGGTCCGTTGGCTCCAGCATTGGCGTTACTAAATCTGGAGCTGAAGTAGTGCAGAGAGGATGGGAGTGGTCTCTGAATAGTAAAGTCAGTCTGATGCGGTAATATTTTACCTTTTATACCGATGGTAGGTTTCTATGTCACATAAGCCCCGCCTTTTCAGAAAATATTTTTCAAAGCAAATGTCCATTATGTCCGTTTTAGCTAATTAAAAGCCCTAAAATGCAGACTTTTATCAGTTTGGTGCAAATCATAATTTAGTCAGATATGAAAAAAATGTTAATGTGTTCACTATTTCTTTAAGAAGATTAAGAACAAGTTATTTTACACCTGCTTTAGATTCTTCTTTGCAAATGTTTGCATAGAGCTCTCATGATTCACAGTTTTCCAAATAGATTTGACGCATTTAATACTGCCTTATTAGCTTTGCATGCTGTGAATTTTTCAGCTAGTTACGGGGAAAAAATTATAAATAGTGGAAAGCAGCTTCTGACAACTCAAGAAAGTCCAGTCCAGATTATTGAATCAACACATTAAGCACAGCTGAAGAAGAGGTCAAAGGTATGGCTCCAGTTTTTAAAGTGTGATGAAGATAACGCTGCAGTATTTTTGATGTGAAGTGCAAGGCCTGCCATGGCAAAACTTCTAATCTGAGAAAGCAGTGTGATGATTGATGGTTCAGATAGGCGCCTGCTGCTTCTTTCTCTCTTAGTCACTCACCGTCCTCCCTTTCCCTCTCCCTCTCTCACACTGAATTTTTGCTGAGATTGACTATGTGTGCAAGGTTCAGGTGTGTGCTGATTTTTCAGATTAAGACTCTGTTGTGCTTTCTGTGTGAACGGTCGATTATTGATTGGTGAGTGTGGAGCGAGCTTTGCTCCTACCTGAGAAAGTTGACATGTTAGTTTTGTTGAAAAAGAACTGTATGAGGAAAAAAGATTCTCAGTACACAAAGTTAAAGGTAGAAGAAGTAGTTTGTTTACATTATTTTTTTTTTACTTAATTTGCAAAATATTATACATACTGTATACTTACCTATTTTGACTCCGTCCTCTATTCCTAATTAGTTTTACACTTATTCACCCTCCATGGACCTCAACACACATTTTTCCATGAGAGGAAAGGAGAGGAATAGGAGGTAGTGGGGCTGGGTTTTAATTTGTGCAATATAAAGGAAAAAAAACACTGGGCACTTAAAGTAGTTTAAGTTTTTCATGTTGGATTAACCAATATTGAGGAATAACTATCTAAAATTCAGAAGTTTTGTTATTTTTTTTAAATAAATGAAATATCTATTATCACATATACACACACAAGAGTCCTATAAATGGGTACCAATTCAAAGGTACCAGGCGTTGGTTGTGTTTCGGTTCAAATGTGAAAGGGGCCTGTTTCCAGTCCAGCTACTCTATGGAGTTTTTTTATTATTTTTGAGATGCTGGCAGAAACTCTCTTCCTGCTTCCACATCTGTCATGAAGCTCAGAGGATAATAAAGGTCTGTGCCGTGTGAGTGTGACTCCTGATTTCATGTCTTACTTGAAAGACATACAAAAATATAAGCATTTTGTGTGTACATTTTTGATATTTGAGAACAATAAACTACATCACTTACTCTCTGATTCCCTCCAGAATCCTGAAATCCAGGTTGTCCTCATTACGGTCAAAGAATCCCTTGTTATTGGTGAAGACCAGGTGTCTGGGGTCATGACTCCTGTGCACAATGTTCGCCAGTGGTATGCTGTTATGGTCAACACATTCAGTATGGTGTCCAAATTCCACACATGAATCCTCCAGCCTGGGCCTGAATCCACAGCAGCTCTGATCCAGACGGCTGTGGATCTGACAGAGAGAAATGACATTTCTTACTGGAGGAAAGCAATCTTTAAACCAATATTTGGGCCTCCAGATACAGCCAGCAGCTATGTGTTAAACTGATAAATGATATCCAGCTTAAGATTTTCTCTTTCGTGCTCTGGTTTTTGTTTGCAGTCTGAAGCATGAGAACAGTGTGGGAGTTCAGAGACAACATCTCAAACCGGAACACATTCTGTTTATAGAGATTAATAAAAGCTTAATGCTGTCAGACAATTACTCATGGCCTCGAGGGTTGCATTTCAGCCAACCTGTTCATCCTTATTTGCTCTCTTGAAAGGGGTTGGCCTACACTTCTGGCACGATTAACCAACCACAAACTTAATCCTGAACACGTCTGATGACAGAATCTCATCTCCTGCGGGCAGATTCTGCATTCATTCATTAAATCTGTTCTTTCACTTCCTGTTTGACCTGAGTACTGCTTTATTTATGTTTCAAGATTAATCACACCACTTGACTGCTGACTGATCTGACTTCAGTTGGGACTTTATGAAGCATCTCCTTTTTATTTATCACTGCTTCCTCCACAAGGATTGCCAACCAATAATCCCAACTACTGCGTCATCACATCTTTCTCTTTATGTTTCAATTAATGATTGGCAGATCTCTTCAGTGATGTAACCGGTAAAATCAAGTGTCACTTATGGACTTCAGATGGGACATTGAAGTTGATATTACATGCCACTCAAAGGCGGCTTTATGAGAAACCTGCAGATTTGAACGACATGGGTCAATAAGCTTTCACAAGGGCATGAAGATCTGTCAATCAAACAAACAAGCCCCTGCACATCCCTCCTGTGAGACCTGAGATCTCACAACAGAGCCTTTTATAAGGGATTTATCTGGGGGACCTCAGCTAAGACTGTGGATAGAGGAGAAAATGCAACCATCCACTCACATGGCTTTTTTTAATCAATGCTATTCAGATGATAGACAGCTCTTCCTATCCTTTCCACCAGTTGTGACACAATTGTTTCAGCTTGGATCTCATCCTGCCTCGTTGATATTTCTATATGGAGGAAGCAATGTGACCGTCAGCTCAACCTGTCCAAGCCTGACGTTATTATCATTCTAGCCAGTCCCACCATTCAACCACAAATCAATATCCACCTTGGATCAAATAAACCCATGCCTATTAAGTCCAAAGTCGAAATCTCTGTGTTGTGGTCAATTGCCAGCCAACCTTTAAGGTTCATGTGGCCTTGATTGCTCTGTCCTGCCAGATTACCCTCTATAACATCAAGACGATTAGTGTCATGATCCAGGTTCTGATTTATTATGTTCCTGAGTTCCCTTGTGTTTTCCTTTGTTTATTCTGTGATTCCCATTTTTCTAGTTTTACAATGTATTTAGATTTTCCTAGTTTGTATATTACTGGTGTTTCTTGCAGTCCTTGTGTTTCTGTGTATTTTGTGCTTTATGTTAGATCATGTTCTAGTGTTTAGTTTATTCCCCGTGCTTCATGTTTAGTTGATTCCTGTGCTTCATGCTTACTTGATTCCCTGTACTTCTTGTTTAGTTACTCCCTGTGTTTCATGTTTAGTTTACTCCCTGTGTTTGTATTTGCTCCCTTGCTCCCGCCTAGAGTCTCATGTTTGATTCTTCTCCTGATCCAGTGTTCTTGTGTATTGTGAAGGGTTCCATGTTTCCTGTTTTATTTTGTATTGCCTTCCCTTGTGTTTGATTCCAGTTTTGCTTCCTGCTTCAGTTTCCCTCCTCTGTGATTACCCTCACTAGTTTAACCTGAGTCTCGTTATCCACACCTGTCTCTCCTTGTGCAATCCCTCCCTTTTAGTTCTGTGTTTCTCCCTGTTCTTTGTCAGTTCGTCGAATGTCATCCCCAGTGTTACTCCTCCATGTTATTCCTTGTGCTCTTCCTCATGCTCCTGTGAAATTTTATGTTTTGATGGACTTTGATTTAAGTAAGTTTAGTTTTATGGCTTTTTCCCCTCATGGATCCTCATTTGCTTTTTCCTTGGACTTTATTTAATTTTTTTAAAATCCCTTTTTAATCTGCATTTGGATCCTCCTTTTGAGTTTTTTGCACCGTTTATGACAATTAGACCCTTCCTGACCGAGCATGTAACACAGCTCCTGGTACAGGCTCTTTTAATATCGCGCATGACCTACCGCAACTCATTACCCTGCATGTACGTTTAGACCTCTGCAGATGATCCAGAACACAGCGGCATCTCCGGACTTCAACCAACCTGTAATCCCTCATCCAGGTCTACTCTTCTTCTTGCCCGCTATGCTTTGCCAGCGAAAGGTGCCTGGTACTTCCATCACACCAGGGCCCTAGGTCACTAGCCCAGCTCTTCTCCTCTGTTGTCCCTCGATGGTGGAATAAATTACCCAACTCCATTCGATCCACACTAACCCTTTCTACATTCAAGAGAAAGCTAAAGACCCAGCTGTTTAGAAAAAAAACTATGCACTTAGCTAGACTCCTCTCTACTGTAGTAGAATGAGTCTTGGTACTTGGTCATTGTTTTTTTTTTTGTCAAAGACAATTTAATTGATAGCAATAATGATGATGATAATGTTTATTGTTTTAAAACTTAAATTTTAAAAAGAAACCATCCATCCACTTTCTAAACTGTTTATGCCTGCATGCCTCTCCCCACTCTCTTCCCTGTTTCCAAGTCTATCCACTGTCCTTCAAATAAAGGCATGAAAAGGCCCAAAAATAAATCTTTAAAAAAAAAAAAGAAAGACAAGAACTATGAAGAACACCAGTGCATTCAGAAAGTATTCAGAAAATGAGAGAAGTGACCACAAACCCGATGGTCACTCTGACCGTCAGAGATCCTGTATGGAAGTTCCAGAAGGACAACCATCACTGCAGTCCTCCACTGACCAGGGCTTTATGGAAGAGTGGCTAGATTGGAAGTCTGTCCTCAGTGCAAATCACACAGAAGCCCACTTGGCTCTCAAATGGAGGTTTTTGCAAATTCCAAGTGGGCTTGCATGTGCTTTCAACCAAAGAGAGGCTCATGTCTAGCCACACTGTCATAAGCCTTTATCATTGAAGGAATGCAATGATGCTTGTCCTTCTTGTATACTGTCCCATCTCCACACAGGGAGCTCAGTCAGAGTGACCATCAGTTTCTTGGTCAGCTCTCTTACTTCTCCCCTGATTGCTCAGGGGAGCTTTGGCCGGGTGATCGGCTCGTGGAAGAGTCCTGGTTATGCCAAACTTCTTCAGTTAGAGAATTACGGAGGCCACTGTGCTCTTGGGAACCTTCACTGCAGCAGAAATTTTGTGTAGCTTTCATCAGATCTGTGCCTTGCAACAATCCTGCCTCTTAGCTTTGCAGGCAGCTCCTGCAGAGCTTGACCTTGACCTCATGGGTTGGTTTTTGCTCTGATATGCCTTATCAGCTGTGAGACATTCTATGTGTGTTTCTTTCCAAATCATGTTCAATCGCCTCAATTTACCACAGGTGGATTCCAATCAAGGTGCAGCTACATCTCTGCAAAGAGAAAGAGAAATGGGAGGAACCTGAGCCAAATTTAAAGTGTTTTGTGATATCTAATATTTGAAGCCGTGATATTTTAGTATACCCAATATAGAGGCTGGGAAGTAAACATAGTTGTCTAGGGAAGCAGAAAGCTTGCTTGCTTAAAGCGATGGTGACAGGTGACCAGATGAGAGGTTAAGCTCATGTCTTCACCTGATTGGAAGGCGGTTGGAGGGTGTGACTTGCCTTCCAGGCAGCCATTACCTTCAAGGCAAAGTTGAGGGCACAAAACACCATTCAGCACCTTTCCTTGACCCTGTGACGTTTTTCATCTGGGTTGAGGTAAAGTGGACAGGAAAGGACTTAGGAAGTAATTTTTAGGATTTTTTGGACTTTTTGAACGGACCCTTCAACATTATGCGCTAAAAGCTCAGAGCATTTTAGCATCTTCCATTGAACCGCTGGGCACGTTTTCACACACATTTAACAGTACATATTATTAGTCAGCAGAAATGCCCACAGCCTCGCAGAAAAAGAGATAATACTCTCAATTTCATAAATGTATTGTTAATCATTTTCATCACAGGTGTGACCTGGTTGTTAATCTTTTTTGTACAAAAACCTACAACATTAAACTTTTTATTCCTTTACATAAACTTCAAAAGAACTGAATTGATCTATTGAAACAAGATCTTTACAATAAGAAAAGAAGTGTTTAGTGTCTTCTCTGTTTGAGCAGAGACAGCAGCTTAAGAGAAACAGCTGCAGTTGAACTTCAGTATCCAGCTGTGATTGTTGCCGCTTTATTGTGCACATTATTCAGGATCATTTGAGGACAAGAAAGTAGCTTTGTCAGAAAAAGTTTTTCTATTTCTGAACACATCATTGAAATGACCTCTTTATACCAGCTCACTCATGTCTAATGAGACATCTTCTATCCACTCTGGAATTTCTCTCTCTTCATTGAACAAAATGAATTTCTTACTACTTTGTCATTTCTTGGTAGGGGACCTGAATATAACCAAATTGTGACACTGTGAATCCAACAATGTGTAATGGTATTCAAACTTTATGATAGTTTTTCTCCTTTTTTCCTTACTCTGCTTTCCCTGCTCCTTTGCAGTAAGAGGATGAACCAAAGAATCCTCAGGAGATCTGTCCTAAATGCTTAAATCTGATCAGAGATCCAGACTTCCCGCACAGGAAACAACACATGTATTCAGCCAAGGGCAATACCTCTGAGAATATTAAAGCAAGCTTTTTTAATCAATAGCAGCTGTTGGAGAATAATGCTTACAGCATCACGTTTGCTGGAGTCATATATTGAGCTTTTTGTAACTCAATAAAGCATGTGAAGGCTGAAAACTGCACAAAAGCAAACAAAAGCATGGAAAGATATTGTTTTGGATCAAATTTAAGTTCTCATTTCCTAAACTACTTTTTTTTTTCATACCTGTAACAGGAAGTCAAACAGAGCCAGTTTACTCCACTCGTAGTGATGGACCGTGGAGCAGCCAGAGTCTGGCTTTGGGCTGATGTTTTTGATCCAACACCTCTGCTTCAGGGAGCTCTGGTACTCCCCCCAGGTTAACCTCACTGTAGATGAGCCAGCAGCGAGGCCTTCTGGGTAAAAAGAAGCATCCCATGACACCACTGGGCAGGGCAGGCCGTCTAAAAGAGGGAGGATAAACGGATTATAAGATCAGGTTTCTGCAACTGTTCAGATTCTCAGTGAGTTTTTAGGCCTATTTTTAACCAGGAAAAGCTCACTGAGAAATGCATCTGCTGGATCTGTGGTGCTCTCATCAATCATCAGCACAGTTTACACACAAAGATCTATGTCAGGTTATCAAGGAGATCCTCAAGTCATTAAGGAGATCAAGGTTTATTATGCCTCTGAGCAGTGATAGCAGGGGCCAGAGGCATTGTGATTTTGGGTTATCTATACTGAGGTACTTGTGAATGCAACATTGACAGAACGCTTTGAGGGATTTCCTTCCAACTGTTCACACATGTCCACGCTGAGTAAAGGATGAACTAATTAGACTTTTGAGCCTTTAAGTGGAGGGTCAAGGTAACTGCACCTCATGTCCATCCTCTGCTTGTGAATGTGATGGCCCAAGAACCTCTTCATTTAAAAGGATGTTCTTCAAATTTTTCACACATGTCCACTTTGACTCAAGGATGATTTTATCAGACTTTCGAGGTCTTAGGTCAAAGGTTAGTTTCATTGGGCCTAATGTTCATCCCTTGTTTTTGCACATCATATCTCAAAAAAACTTGTAGGGATGTTCTTCAGACTTTGCAGAAATGTTCACCATGTCTCTGGGGATGAACTGGTTGAAAGTTAAATGTGCATCTGTAGCTTGGGAATGTGATATCTCAAGAATATAATCAGGGATTTCTATGAACTTTGCAAGCATTCACACTAACTCAGGGATGAACTGATTAGATTTTGCAGGACTGGCTGTGGGATGCTGGAAATCCCTGTTCCGCCCTCTGTGGGTGTTGTGGGTCTCAATGAATGAAGCGCTTATGATCATGTTCCTAGGAGGGTCATGTGGGGGCTATTACGAGAATATGGGGTTCCAGAGCATCTGTGGTCCATGTATGACTGAGTGAGAGTTGTGTACAAATTCTCAGCACATAGTCAGGCATGTTTCTGGTACATGTTGGCCCCTGCCAGGGCTGCTGCTTGTCACCGCTTGTCCTGTTTGGGGTTTTTGTGGTCAGGTTTTCAAGGCCCAGTCAGGGAAAGGAGGGTTTCTGGTTTAGGGACCTTAGAATTTCATCCCTGCTGTTTGCAGATGATGTGGTATAAAGCATATGGTGTGAAAATAAGCATCTTCAGATCTGAGACCAATGAAGAGCTCAGACATATGAAGGGATCTCGAAGTAGAGCCGCTGCTCCTTCACATCAAAAGCAGCCCATTGAGGTGGCATCTGATCAGGATGCCTCCTGGTCGCCTCCCTGTGGAGGTCTCCCAGGCACGTCGAACTGGGAGGACACCCCAGGGCAGACCCAAAACTCGCTGGAAAGATTATACTGTATATCCCATCTGGTCTGGGAAGGAGGAATTGGAAAACGTTGCTGGGGAGAGGGATGTCTGGGTTGACTTACATACTTTGCCTGCTGCCATCACAGCCCAACCTCAGATAAGCGGAAGAAGACGGATGGATGAAGTACCAAAGTTCAGACCAGTAGTTTGGGATTAATGGATTTAGGGAATTCTTCACTAAGCAATAATCTTCCGTAAGATAGAGGTATTTGTGTTACTTCAAACAAAAGGAGTCCACAGGTCAGAGGTTAAGTCACATGACCTTGTATTTATCCTTTGTTTGTGAATGCAGTATCTAAAAACAACTTTAAGGGATTTTCTACAAAGTTAGCACACTTGTCCGCTCTGATTTAAGAATGAAATGGTGAGAGTTTGGAGGTCTAAGGTCAAAGGCCATTGGGTCTCATGTTTATCCACTGCTTGTTAGTCCAATACCCCAAGAAAGTTTTGAGAAATTTATAGCCAATTTTGCACCAATGTCAGCTTGGACTCAGAGATGAACTGATAGTGTTTTTTTAAGTGATAGGTCAAGATAACCCCCTAGCCCTTCTCCTTGACCAACGTCTGTACTTTGGCTGTCTGAGAACTGTTAACCTTGCAGTCACATGACAATTCTATTTCCTAATGACAGCAGTGAAGTGATGCACCAACATTTACAAGGTTTGTCAAAATGTTTTCTCTGTCAACAAAAGACCAGTTTCCAGTGTCTATGTCTGGACTGATACACTATTTTAGGTTCACTGAAGAAAATTAAACATCAACAACATTAAACTTTGATTTTAAGAATTAATTCTTAATCAGTGCTTAATGAAAACTGAAATAAACTCAACCTTTAAATTAAACTTTGAGATGTTCTATTTTCCAGTACAAAGTGGCAATTTAAAAAAAAAAAACTATCCTTATTGTTACGGTGCAGAACAGAAAGTTGGAATATACATATCAGTTGCTGTTTAACCCTTAGAGGTCCACTGGCTATTTTGCCATTTTGTTAATTTTCTTTTGAAAGCATAAACCACTCAGAACATGCTCATGTTTGGTATAACCCTTTTCGGTACTACCTCAACTTTATAAAATGAAAACTATATATTTTAAAGTTAATTAACTGTTAATTTACTGTATTAGAGAAAGGGCCTCCAAAAAGACAACACCCCACAAAAATGGATTTTTGAAAATTTGTGATTTAAAACAATATCTTGTCATTTTTAAAAAGAAATTACCACATGCTAAAATTATGAAAAAATACCAGTGCCAGTCCTGTACAGCACGGTCCACTGTCTCCTATGTGTAACATTATTTTATATCAGATTAAAATAAGTTTATTACCTGTTTTTCTTGGCCTATTGCAAGTGATGCAATGCAAAATGTGGCTTTGTTTTCATGCTGTCATGTGACAAAAGTAGCGCATTATGAAATCACACCGGCGTGACCGCGGACCCCAAGGAGCTACAAGTTTCTCCTGAACTCTTTACAAGGACTGCTGCCATTATCCAAGTTTAAGGACAGTTTATGTTATGTTAAGTTTATGTATGAATGTACAGCTTTGAAGTGATGCATCACTTCCCCTACATAATGATTTTTTTAAGCTATATTGGGAGCTTTAAAGACCCCAGTGACCTAAAAAGGACATGATGTCCATGTCCCTCTGTGACCCTGAGAAGGCTGCAAATGAGGAGTCCCCTCAGTGTCATGCCCCTTGACGTGCTTTTAAAAAATATTTCCAGGCAATTTTGGTTTAAGAAGGTCTGCATCTCTTTCATCTCAGTCTTTCAGCATTTTGTCATGAGTTTTGTGGTCCGACCTGCAGTTAATATGCATATGAAGTTTGCATGTGTGGTTAAAATCACATCACTTTTGGACCATCATTGCCAATTTTTCCCATGCTAGACCACTATCCCAGAGAACCTGATGAAGTTGTTTTAGTCTTTCAGTGATTCCACAACACTTTAGAAGGATCATTTTCTAAATTTATTCAATTCAGTGGCGCTTTTTCAGTGTATTATGCAATGATCTCACCTCAAAACCACTTCAATCTGACCTGAAGTTTATTTGTAGAGGGGGTTTTGTTGTAAGACTTCTATTTACCTCTTAAACCACACAATCTCCAATAAAGCTGGACATAACAGGAAGTGTTAGTGAAGTTTGAATCAAGGTCTCAGTGGCAGTGATTACAGCTATGTGGTGTTGGTGATTGAATTTACAGTCTGAAGCCTGAGTCAATAAAAGGGTTTTTTAAGTTTTTAACTTTAGTAAATTCATTTATTTTTTGTTCACAGACAAACATCCCTAGTGAATTCCTCTCATTGCATTTATTCAAGAAACCACTGAATCGTGGCCCTCTATAGTAGAGTCTGTCACTGTTCTTTAGTCATACCGTGTAAAATGTTGAACTTTCTGCTCACAGCCGGTAAGGTCCTGTTGAGTCCCAGCACCCTGTCCAGGTGGAAAGCGAAGACCTCCGTGTTGTCCACAGGACTGTTGATGATGCCACACTTCCCTCTGCACACATCCTTCCTCTCTGTCAGCTTTTGATCGGTCACTGAATCACCACCTTCTCCCTGAAATATCAGCAGAGACGGAGAGTCTCCATGAGAAACTTCTTTGATGCGTAAAACTTTGGCATCAGCGAGAAAGCGCATGGCTTTGACGTCCTGTGAGCTGAGCCATGGCGGTGCTCTGTGGCTGTAAATTCGGATAGAACTAAAATGAGAGTCAGTTTGTTCATCTATGTGAGGATTATGGATTAAATCCAAAGATTTATAATCAACATCCCGGGTTTCTCTCCAGGACGTGTTCGGCTCAAAGTTCCTAATTTGGCCCGCGTCCTGCTCCAAAGTGGAAAGTTTGTTCTGCGTAAAAGCGGAACTAGCCGTGATATTCCTCCTCACTTTTCTCCTCACTTTTGGTCTAATAGTCCCACGTATATTCGCTGGTTTCAACCGCTTAGTCTTCAGAGTTATGTACACTACGTTAGACCGTGTTGGAACCGAGTCTGGTAGCGCACCATTACTTTCCAAGTTATACAATCCACGGGTGTGTCGGTACTTGTCTTTGTCAGTCCTTCTGTCCTGGTTCTGCTGCGAGTATCCAAACTCAGAGACAACAAAGAACACATAGATAACACAAATAATCCCAATGATTAGAGTCCTTCTGGACGGGGGCCACCTCCGAAAGCTACCGGTCAGTCTTAAAAAAGGGAAGCAGAGCCAGTGAATGCCAGACTTCCCCATTAGAACTAATGATATTATCATGGCTGAGTGTCTTTAAAGCGCCAAACACAAACCAGGAGGAGCGCTCAGCTTCGGAAACTCATTTTGGTGGAAGATTTATGGACACATTGTGCACACAGATAAGTGCGCAGGGGATGGACAGGCTGGGAAACCACCCTCCACTCAGCAAAGAGGATCTGATTCTCTTTTTCCAACTTTTTTTTCCCCTTGCTATTTTGTTCTAACTTTACTTTTCCTTATTAGCAGCGAATCAAAAATCATTTAGTGTGACACCTCGTGGATACAGCTTTAACTTAAGATAAATGCCCCCACTACTAATTAAAAACTTATATTAAAAAATCACGTGACTACAGCTAACATACTTTAAAACGTCTTGGCAAAGACCCAAACTAGACACAACAGCGTAGATTCAAAAGTAAACATGGTGAACTTTCATATTTTGGATAATTTCTCATATAATCTCTCATGCATTTTTCTAAGTCTTTATGAGCACCAGGATATAGCAGCAATCACAGCAGATTTATTAAAGGATATCTTGTCTGTCAGACATTCATCACCAGCATGTAAATTTTACAGTGAGGGTAGAGGGGGAGATGGATAGTTGCGTGGTTCATTAAATATTCACGTCTTTAAGGCGACACCTGCTGGTCCACTTAGGAAATTCTTAATTGGTTAAATGAACCGAGACAATGCCGCAATACAGCACAATACCGTAGGGCACAATACAATACAATCTCAAGTGTTCACCTGTCAACAAGACACAAGTGTGTCATCCTGCTGTAGAGATCTACAGCCCAAACAGGATGTCCTGACCTGAATGGGTTTAAATATAGAACTATTGTTGTTTCAGAGGCTCTGTCCTCATCAGTAGGCTGGTAAATGAGTTTCACAATCTGAGAGCTCTATTTATTTATTTATCCCTTTTTTGTGTGAAAGATTTTTTTTTACTTTGGTGATTTACATATTAAAACAAGCAATAAAAAACTTTGTCAATCAGAACCCAATAAAGGAATAGGCTGAGGCTTGTGACTTATTCTGGCCTCCCCTGGACCAATCAAGGAGTAACCCAGAAAATCAGAAACAGAGAAAAAAATATCCACAGTGTGGACAAAAGTATTTGGCCACACCTGTTAATTATTGAATTCAAGTGTTTCAGTCAGACCCATTGCCACAGGTGAATGAAATCAAGCATCTAGCCATGCAGTCTCTATTTGCGGACATTTGTTGTACAAAATGAATTGTTCTGAAGAGCTCGGTGACTTCAAGTGTGGCACTGTGATAGGATGCCTCCCCTGCAACGAGATGGTTTGTGAAGTTTCATCCCTGCTGGATATTCCACAGACAACTGTAAGTGATATTATTAGAGAGTGAAAGCGTTTAGGAACAACAGCAACTCAGCTACAATGCATAAGACCACATAATGACAGAGCAGGGTTAATGACTGCTCAGGCACATAAAAGTCCTAATCTTCCACTGGCATTAATGTCATGTATTTGAATACAAGGTCCTTACAGTCCTGTTGCTGTAATGGTTGAGGAGCCAAATACTTTTGACCCCAGTATATATAAAATTTATGAAAAAAGGCAATTAGCAAATTTATTGTAATTCACAGAGATAAGCTATCATATTAAGGAGCTCAAATCAGAGCAAAAACCAAACCATGAGCTCAAAGGAACTGTCTGCAGAGCTCAGAGACAGGATTGTTGACAGATCTGGGGAAGGCTACAAAAATAAAAAGAATATCTGCTGCACTGAAGCTTCCCGAGAGCACAGTGGCCTCCATAATTCTCAAATGGAAGAAATGCATAAGCCTGCCTGGCTTTCACATCGTGTTTTTTTTTTTTTTTTTAACTCCAGGTGAGCTTTCATGTGTTTTGCACCCAGGATAGGCTTCCATCTAGTCACTCTGTCATTGGCCCAGATCAGTGGCCTGCTGCAGGGATGATTGTCCTTCTGGACCTTTCGCTGATCTCCACACAGGATCTCTGGAACTCAGTAGTGACCACCAGGTTCTTGACCCCCCTCTTTTTCTAAGGCTCTTCTCCCCCAGTTGCTCAGTTTGGCTGGGGAGCCAGCTCGTGGAAGAGTCCTGGTTGTGCAAAACTTCTTTCATTTGAGAATTATAGAGGCCACTGTGCTCTTGGGAACCTTCAGTGCATCAGACTCTCTTTGTAGCTTTCCCTTGATGTGTGCCTTGCAACAATCCTGTCTCTGAGCTCTGCAGTGAGTTCCTTTGACCTCATGACTTGCTTTTTGCTCTAAAATGCATTGTCAGCTGTGAGGCTTTTCCAAATCATGCCCAATAAATTTAATTTACCACAGGTGGACTCCAATCAAGGTGCAGAAAGATCTCAGGAAAGATTTAGAGAAATGGGAGGAAACTGAGCTAAATTTCAAGTTTTTTTAAGGGTCTGAATACTCATGCCAATGATATATTTTAGTCTTTAAATTTCTAATACATTTGCATCATTTTCTAAAATTCTTTCTTCACTTTGTCATCATGGGTATTGACTGTAGATTAAGGAGATTAAAAATGAATTTTGATTATTGTAGCATCAGGCTGCAACATAGCAAAACTGAAACAAGTGAAGGGGTTCTGAACATTTTTCAAATGCAATGTATGTGTGGACATAGTTTCCATGACAACACCCACTGGTTTCTATGTACAGTGTGTCTTCATCAAGTAATAATCTATTCAGTCCATAGTCATTTATGAACTAGATTGAAAACATGTTCAGTTCTGCTGTTAAAACAGACTTTGTTTTGAATGAGACTTGCAGAATCTTTAGTCAGTAGACATTGAGGGTCTGCCGTTTTTCACTCTTCTGTGTGACTGCATTGGTTTGCTTGTGTAAGTCAGATAAAGTCAACAATCAAACTTCAGACTAGCAGTGGTCAACAGATATCAGCACTCGAGTCACTGCTGCATGAAATTCATTTATTCAGTTGCATCATAAACATAAGTCATATCAAGGAGTGTTGGCTTATGAACTACATTTTTTATGCCTCTGAGCTGGCAATAGCCAGTGCCAGAGGAATTATGTTTTGGTGAGAGATTTGCTCAGATTTGGCACAAACCAGCATTTTGAGGGTGAACTGATTAGAGTTTAGAGGTCAAAAGTCATTATACTAAATCACTATGACCCCCACACATTACAGAAGCCCTGTAATCAAAGATTATCACAAAACCCGCATCTATATCTTGATGAATCTGCCAAAAAAAAAAAAAAACACCACTGTAGTACTTTCAATATCCAGCAGTTTTAGCTCTGAGCTTATATAACCACAAGGCAGTAGTTCCAGAACTTTTAACAAAAACATTTATAAAATGTCACATTAATAATATTCTATACATTTCTTACCATAAATTACTTTGGTGAGCTTAATGAGGGCACAGTCTTTTTCACAGAGGTGGCTTAAAACCCTAACCTTGCATTGCAGATGGATACGCCCGTTTCTGTGTTTCTAATCAGAAACACAGAATCAGTAAACTTTTCCCCCTGAGCTATGCCCATGGCCCTGGGGTTGGGTCAGCCTCCGAGGCCATTTTCAGTGGTCCTTTGAGAAGGCTACCAATGCTTAAATAAAAAACAACAAAACAAAAACAAAACAACAAACAAAAATCTATTTAGGCACTCCGACTGTGAAAGAATGCTTGCATGAGGTGTTTGAGGAGGAGAGAATCCAACTGTTTGATTACTTTAAGTTATAACAACAACTGTCTGTCTGTATATACAGACAGTAATATACATATACTATATGTCAAGTAATATTGTTCTGGGCCTTCATTTGGGATCCTTATTCAGGAACTGGCCCTCAATCTAAACTAACTCAACAGCTGTACTCTAGAATGTCCTTTCAGTGGACAAAATTTGGACAAGTGCCCTTTTGTATGCCCTTTGGGTGGACAAAAGTGGCAAAGTGCTTTATAAGGTGCCCTCTATGCGGACAAAAAAAAAGAGTCCTTTTTCATTATCGCCCCTGTTCTACAAACATCCTCCGCTACTTTAGGTGATATTATAATTATGTGAATAAACTTCTGGTTTATGTAAGTGGAAAATCTTGATTTAACTTTAACATTAAACGCCTCGTAGAGGGAAGTTTAGTAGCCTATTTGTGTTTCAATCTAATGGTGATTCAACGTTTAATGTTATTGCCAGCCCTCGGTCACTCACACTCACGCACTGAACGCCTGACGTCAGTTAAATCCATGAGGGTTTATCCGGCATTTACGTGCTGTGGGAACAATCGTAAAATTGAGTGTCTTACTATAAAAATGTACTTGAAGGCTCCCTGAAAAACGAATTAGGCCTAACAACTCCAGAACATGGTAAAAGAGTGTAGTATTAACCTAAAAAGTCGACAGACTTGACGTTAAGTTACGCGGGAACCTGGTGAATGAATGAATGAATTCTACCTTCACAGTCAGAATATTACCTAAATAACGAAGGGTTACTGAAGACTAACTTTACCCCACTTTTGTTAGATATACCACGGTAAATAAAGAAGCTCTTGTTACTTTATATGAAGTAACGTTATATTTAAACCCTTCCTATTTTCATAGCGTCTGTGCAGTTTCCGGGTGTGTACTTGATGCCCGTGAACGCAACGAAGTCGCATGAAAGACTTCCTAACTTGGGAACCCCTAACATCTGAGGAGCACGTGAAAGCAGGGATGGTGCTTCGGCTTTAGGGTTGTAGAGTGAGATTTGGCCTTTTGTTTCTGCCAGTCATGTAGGTTTTATTCACCGTAGCCTCTGTTTCTCAGCTTCATTGATTGGATAATTGGCAGCACCTGGATGAGAGACACCTCTCGACACTGAAGACGCACGCGGCCACCTGCTGGGTTTTTAGCTCTTTGGACCGGCACCATCTCTGAAAACATACTAGATTTTTAAAATGCTCGAGGCAAAATACTCACATTTGCTTTTACTTGTTTTTGCGTTTTTGATTGTGAGCTGCCAGAGTGCTGAAAATGGCACAGAAGAAGGTATGTTAGCTGTCTCCCCTATGTGATGAATGCGGGAAAGTTTGTTGGCTAATATCAGCTTTTATGTTTTACTTTCTCCCAGCTATCGAAAATGAAGTATTTAGCGAAGAAGGGATATTTAATTACACCATCAACTCCACCAATATGACTCATTTCGCCTATGGAATTGCTGCAAATGTGGTTGCTGTGCTGTTGTATGGAAGCAACCTTGTTCCTGTCAAAAGAATAGAGACAGGAGATGGTAAGCATGTACATATTTTCTGCTTAGGTATATTTAAATTTTCTACCAATCCAGTGTGGAAGTCCTTGTGTCATTAAATTATCTTGAATCCTGAGTGATGACGTTCCTGTTTCTGTCCGCAGGTATGTTTTTCCAGTGGGTAACCTGTGCAGCAATATGGCTTGTAGCTATGCTGGGAGACTTGATGCTTCAGTCGCCCAAGTTCCATCCTTTTGCTATGCTAGGAGGTTTCATCTGGGCTACAGGTATTATGGCATGAAAGACAAAACTTAAGTCATTTATTTCTTTTCATGGTTTAGCGCGGTTTAGGTTTTATGGGATTAAGTCATCTTAGAGAGCTCAGCTGGATGTTGGGACGCAGCAGTTGGACCCCTATCTAAAGACACCGCTGCTGTCCACCTTCAAAACATGAGGCAGATTCTGTTTCTAAGAGATATGAGAGCACCTTTAACTACACCGATGCTTCCCACTTGCATATATAAAAGTACAGCACACACTATTAGGTCACTTCTGAAATATGAATAGAGTATTTTATTAGTATGTACCTTCCTTTTACTGTAGTTGAGACAGTGTGTGCATAAAGATATGTCTACCTAACTGCTCTGTACTATAGAGTGACTTATAGAGACAGCATGAATTAATCATGAAATAGTGACATTTGAGAAAACCAGCAAAGACATAAAAAAATGATAGTGGGAAGGTGGATAGGCTATTAACCCTTGGAACCCCAAGCAGGCTTTTGGTCTGCTGATAGTTTTCATTCAAAAATGCCTGTACAATCTCAACCCATTTAAGCACAGTCAAGTTATAGACCTCTATTTTTCCAGGACAACCCAGATTACCAGAGTATGTTTGCTGCAAGGATGCCAGATGAATGTATCATAAATTATATGACAAGAGACACTAGGTAAATGGACAAAAGGGGAATTAAGTCTCATAAAACCTGATACAAATCACATCCAGATCAAAAATGAACGAGCCCTTTCACCTCGGCATGCATTTCCTAAGCTTTGTCTATCAGAAGAAATAATAACTTGCAAACACTCGTGCTGTCATTTAGCTCTGTAAAACCAATTCACATTTTGTGCAAATGTGGTATTCAAGTGCATAGACTGAACATGAATCCCATTTTATTAGTGCAAACATCCTCTTTCAATATTTGGGCCATAGAGGACTTTTGGTTTTTACCTTTCTAAACTGGCAGAGTATTACATTGTCTCTTGTTGTTTGGCTGGCCCTGATTTAGTCACAACCAACAAGAAAGCAATAGAAGAAGAGATTGGTGCATCATAATTGACCAGAAGAGTAAGTTGTTATCTCATACTTCTTGTGTCAAGATGGAGGATTGATAGAATCACTGCTAAGTTTTACTTTAAAAAATGTAAAAAATAGTCAAATTGTCATTAATTTAGCAATGCAGATTCATAGTATCAAAGCTCTGAATAAAAAATGTGAAATGTGCCTGTTAAAAATTGTCTTGGATGGAAATAAGCATATGTTGGTTGTCCAAAAGGTGAGCTGCAGAGTACGATAGAGATCTGTATTGTAGTTCCTGACATACTGTGAACACATGTGCCACTACTTGGGATTGTTCGCAGTCCAGCAGGGTTTGAAGGGTTACAAGAAAGAACATCAACAAACTAGAAATTCAAAAACAGACAGTAAATTAAAGTAAGATGTGAAAATGAGTGAAATTAATTCAGTGGGTTAGTGGTGCCTGCAGAAATGGGTGTGCTCTTAATTTATGCCAAACACATTTTTAGTGACCTATTTAGCAACAGCCCGTGTTGTAGACTGCCCTAGCATAATTAGTTCACGTAAAAGTAGGCCCTATGTATTTGCACGCCGAACTCAAGCTCTTATATGTTTACTTCTTTAAATGTATTTAACCAGGAAAAACTCATTGAGACCAAGAATTTCGTTTACAAGAGTGTCCTGGCCAAGACAGTCTGCAGCACAGAGTTATACACATAGAACAAAAAAACTATTACAAACACAAATCAGACACACAGAGCAATAAGTCATTAATCAAACCATCTACAACCTGATGGATTATCCTCCAACACCTTTAATTTAGTTTTAAAAAGATTTATAGACCAGCTCGACCAACCTGATCATACAGAATACAATGATGAGCTAAGGACTTAAGATTGATAATGAACCTCAGTGCCCCATGGTATACACAGTATCCAAAGATTTAAGTGATTGAGAAAATGCATGCATAAGAACATCAGTGTAATCAGAGGCATGGCAGTCTTGGCAACAAGTCTTCTCTGCAGTTAAATAAAAACAAGACTGTACAAGTTGATCAAAAAGAAGCTTAAAAGCCAGAGACTCAATCAAAAACCCAAGATACTTATAAGATGAGACAGACTCAATCATACCCTGAGATTCCATGATAGAAGGAAGTTCAGCAACCTTTTCTTTGAGTTTGAAAACGTCATGATTTTGGTTTTGATAGGATATACAGTAGGATCAATTTTAACTCATGCAGTGTGTCCTATATAGTATCCAAGAGTTCTCGTAAGCCACAGAGAGCCTGTTGAAGATGCTGAGCAGTAAATGACAGTGTCATTGGTATATAAATTACAATATTACAATTTGAAACATTCTGACCTATGCTGTTAATATAAATTGTAAATGACAGCACCTCTAATAGTGAGTCCTGAGGCACTCCATTTTTAACTTCAAGACATTAAGAAGGAAAGCCTTTGGGTTGCACATTCTGAGTACTATCTGATAGTTTTCAAACCAACAAAGAGATTGTTCTGACAATCCAACACATCCCTGTCTGTCTTTTAAAATGAAACGGTCAACAGTATCGAAAGCTTTCAATAAATCAATAAAAAAAGCAGCAGAGTGCTCTTTGTTGGCCAAAGACTCAATAAAATCACGGACTACTTTTAAGGCAGCAGTGCCTCAATTATAGCAAGTATTGCCACTAGCTCTGTTGCATAAATAGTTAGCCTATCCAAGAGCACAGTAAAGTATGGTGCGTCCAACTCTGCCTCTGACTGGCTTACCTTGATATTCTTACCTTAACAGCCAATGAAGGCAAGAAGTACTTGCCAATTACAGGCAATGTACAGCAGATCATTCCTTCCACATCCTGGGGAAAAATGGGTACATTATTAAATTATGTGCATCAGAGAAGATTTGTAAGTAGATATACTCTTTGAAGACTCAAAGTTAAGTGGGTGAACTACCTGTGCATACCCTGCACTACACCACTGCATTAGACAGATGACAGAAAAACACAAGCCAGGCATACTTTGCCCAAGTACTTGCATTGTTAAAACATTGTAGATACTGTACTTAATGTCATTTCATATTAAGATTTAAGTTGGTTGACAAAGTTGGAGCCGTGTCTGCAGCTTGGTGATGCTTTAAAATAAACAAGGCTTACAGAAGTAGAGCACACTGCAAGCACTGCTGCTAAATTGTCACATGGAAGGGTGAGGAACATCTTTTATTGGTGTATTGGTGAGTACAGTAATTTTTAATTGAACTTAATCATTTTATAGTGGTGTATATATATGATCCAGATCATACACCAATACATTTCACAATGAGAAGTCTGATAAGTTTATCTATAGTAAGAAGCTTTTCTCTTACTGTCCCATGCTTTAAAGCATTGGTTTCAAACCTGGGGTCAAGGGGCACCAAAGATTTTAGGGGGTATGGGGCTTTGTCTGCTTGGTTGTCAAAATTAGGTCTGCATACATTAGTAAAATAAATGTAACTTTATGGATGGTTCATAAAATATCATCTTTTGGTAGTGTTATGCATTCGTGGGTCTATTTTATTCCCCCTAAACTCACATGGTCTACAGTTTCCCTCTTTTACACTTGTCTAGTAAATTGAATTTTCTGAAATTCAAGTAACTATTTCTCCCACATTGTTTTGAAACCTTTGATTCACTGGACATCATGGGAGTAGACTCTACATCTGTCAGAAGTGCTATAAATGAATCTCCAGCTTTAAGCTGTAGTGTAGTAACCTTGCAAAGCAGATGGATATGTCCATTTCTAACGTGTTTCTAACTGGCGAATCCATCTTGCAAAGCTCCCATCTGAACCGTTTGGGCCTGGTAAGTGACAGGACCAATCAGCGATGAGGGGCAGTACTTTCTGTGCGGCGGAGTTGTGATGTAAGCAAGCAGCAACAAGAGGCCGGTGCAATTATGGTCGAAGACATTAGCGTGGATGCTGCTAAAGCGCCAGTTTTATCAGAACTTGACGGCATTTCTTCATTAAAAGAAGAAAAAAGAACAACAGTGAGTTGTTTTCTTTTCAAAAATGACAAAAGTCGTGTACTGACATGTCTATAGTCGCTATGGTTTCCGTTATGCAGTTCTGTATGGAGTTTACTCCTTCGGTAGGGGCACAGCTTGGAAGCGCCTGTGTTGCATGTTTTGTTTCTCTGTTTGGCCTGTGAAGATGTGACGGACAGAATGTTCATCCAATCACCCTTACAGTTTTTTTTTCAAAGCCTGTAAGGGTGCCAATCATGTGCACGCTGCTAACACATGATCATCTTTTCTGCAGGGAATGTTCTAGTTGTTCCAATTGTTAAAGCAGTTGGCCTCAGTCTCGGGGTTTTAATATGGGGATCCTCAAGTTTGCTGATGGGCTGGGCCAGTACAAGGTAAGTTAGAAACTTAACTTTCTTTGTCTTTGGTTGTGGAGTTAACTTAAAGCTATTGAAGGGAGTAGTTTGGACTTTTAAGAGGTGTCACCTCATGTCATGGCAAGGAGGGTGTTTTTTTTTCCTTTACGCTTGGAATATTGAAAAGAAGTGACAATGGCACTTTTTTAACAGATTTGGCTGGTTTGGGATTAATGCTCAGGATGTCTCCAGGCCGATACTGAATTATTGTGGTGCTGCGCTGTGTCTGCTCAGGTATGAACACTGAAACTTTTCTTCAATCTTTCAGAAGTGTCTGATATCAAACATGACTTCTGTGTTTTCTTTCAGTGGCCTCATCTTTTTCTTTGTGAAGTCAGATGTCGATCTGCATTCCAACTCAGAATCAATTCCCTTACTTATTGACAGAGTAAGTACATTGATTGGGTGTCTGTGGATTTTTCTCACCCTTTTAGAGGTTGTTTCTGACATCATGCTCAAAGCAAATAGAAATTTACTGATGTTCTCTCTAGGAGGATAAATTCCTTCCACTCGGTCTCTCAAAAGTGAGTCCCCCATGACTTTGTCTTGATTTTTGACATTGTTTTGTAAGCAGCTTCATGCCTTTACACCAAAATGTTATCTCTGTCTGCAGAGGCCTGTTTCTGGCATCAATGGATCGACCTCTACACTGTTTTGGATCGACATCATTGGAACAAAGACCAGGCGGTTCATGTGAGCTCAAAAGATTAGCCGTCAGTTAGCTGCATGTGCACAGATACACTACAAGTAGAAGGCACCAACAAGGGGAGATTTATAAAAATTTGCTTTGATTAAATAATTAGTGGAGTTCCTCAAGGAGAGAGAAACAGCAAACACATAATTAAAATGAATCCTCAGGCTATCACCAGAGGCCTTGAATACAGCTGCTGGCTGTCTTAGTGATCGTCCTTTTGGAGACCCTTCTATAAATCATAATGCAATAAGCAATTTTACAATAAATACAACAGTTTGATGCCAATTAGGGAATGATGTGTTGCAGCAATATGAAGAAAGTAGTGGAGGAATGCAAGCGTGCAATTAAACAACAGAAATCTATAAATGTAAGAAAATGAATGCTGCATACAAATTTAAAGATCTGACAAATGCAGATAGGTCTAGCATAAACAATGCACATTCACTGTTCACTTGTATTGTTTTATTAACTTAACTGATTTTTATTATCTGGGTATACATTGTGTTTTGTTTTACTAATTCATCAACATGTCATTGGTGAATTAGAACCCATCCTTTATGCAGTGTCTCCATGTTTTCCAGCGGCTGCATGCTGGCAGCGATATCTGGTCTGCTGTACGGCTCCTCCTTCACACCCATCCTCTACATTAAGGCTAATTCAGCTTGTACTGACTGCATGTTCAAGGGAGCCAGTGCTTTTGGTATGTTGGCAGTGTTTGATAACTGCACACACCCTCTGGACCTTCTTAAGCTACTCTTAATTTTTAAGTCAAAGAACATCTGCCTGTTTAAGACCTCACTAGCCTTGGTCCATAAATAACACTGAAGTGGCTAACTTTCAGCTCAGTGTTTGAGGCATTGCTTAAGATTTGATTGACAATAAAATGTCCTACTGTTCTAATCTTCACTGCTGCTCTTTTAATAAGAGCATCTTAGCCCTTAGAACCAACTTTACTTTAGAAAAAAAATAAACAGCTGATGTAAAAGAAACATTGAATCCTTTTTCTTCCTTTCCAGATCTGGACTATGTCTACGCACAGTGCTCTGGTATTTTTGTTGCAAGCACCGTGTACTTCACTATCTACTGTGCTGCCATGAAAAACAAGCCAAGGGTCTACTCCAGAGCCATCCTGCCAGGTAACAAAGTTAAACAGATGGTCAACTAATAACAAACCCCACTTTTAAGACCTTTACAATTGATTTATAGTTTCAGTAAGTGTTCAAGGAAACCAAATGACCAAATGTCATTACAGCAAGAAATCTCCTGTTAAGTTAAAGTCCCTGTTAAGTATAATCCAAACTTTGTGTTTTAACTCACTAGATATGTTGGAATGAGGTTGCTCGGAACATTTGAAAACACTGAGATCTATGTGTGACTTAATTTTAGTTTTGGACCATTAGAAAGTTTATCACCCCTTTCCTGGCTTGGTTTAATTATAGGGTCCTATGATGCCGCCGGCTGCTATGGTGTTTTATCCCGCTTCCCTAATGTTAAAATAATGTATATAATCACTGAGCAGTTCAGTTCAATACAGTCTGTTGTTAGCTGATGTCACTGCCTTCATTGAAAGTTAACAGATGTGCATGCTGTGTTTTTGTTCATTGTGAGGCAAATTTCCCAAGTCTATCTTCCCAAGGCTAATATTTTGTCTAGTTTTTAGTAACAGACATCTTACCTAACTCTATTTTTCTGTTACAAAAAAGCCATATGAATTATAAGTAGAAAACCCGACCAGGAACCAACTAATCCTCTATTTTTGCAACTAAATGTACTAAAATTGACAGACTTAGTTGAATACAATACAATGTATAAGGCTAAAACTTGACAATTACCACAAAGTATCCAGAAGTTGTTTATAATGAGAGACAGTCAATACAATCTGAGAGGAACATTTATTTTTCAAAAACCAAAGATGGGAACAAATGTCAAATCTCATTATGTCAGTTAGAGGGGTAAATTTGTGGAATTCTCATTCTGAAAACGTAAAAACATGCAGTACATTGGTAAGGCTCAAGAGACTGTGTAAGAATCAATTGGTTTTGAAATACACCATGAAAAAATATAGTTAATATGAATGTTATTATGCATTTAGTGCCAATACTGTAAATGTTAACAACAATGCATCAGTATTGTTCTTGCTATGCACTTATTATTGTGATGGTTTTAGATAGGCTTTAGCTTCAGCCTACTCCCTTTCAGTTATCTTGGAAATTCAGAAATTTCACTTTGATCTTGTAAATTGTTTTATTTGTTGAAAGTGAACCAAAATACGTTTCTTTTATTCATTCGTTCCCCTGCTGATGGTGTGTTTTAATCCATATTTCACTTGTCTTTAGTCCTGGCCTTGTCTTAATTCAACACCTGTGCAAATGTTCAGTTCAAGTCATAACTGCTAGGTTGGTTCATTTTATGATATGTTCAGTTTAGTGGAAATAATGAAAGCAAACTGGCTGAGTTTACAAAGGTTAGAGTATTTTGTTGTACCTCTAGGTATGGAATATTAGGGACAATTTTTAGGAAAAGGACATTTTAAAACCTCTATATCAAGAATTTAATTGTATAATCCTTTTGTTTCCTATGTTGCGATGTGATGAGCAAGATGATGTATAGTGAGCGAGTGTTATTGCCAAGGAATCCTGTAAGAGTGAGCAAGACTACCCCTCATCATGAATCTGTTCACCCCATCAGCGTTCCCTGTTACGACCCTCTCACAGTACATATACCCTACAAAGTTACAAAAGATTACAGCTAATGATGATCGCTGTGAAAACAAATGCAGAAATGGTTGACTACTCTAAAATTTCTCCAAAATCTACTGGTATTTTTCTCAGGCCCTAATAATCATTCACATGAAAAAGTGTGAGAAGAAAATCTGCTAATGCCCAAATTCAGACCATAACATGTGATTAGAATGCAGCAGGACTTTTCCTCATGTATTAGGCCATTAGCCAAAAGAGCTAAATACCAAATAAATGCACCAGCAACAAACAGCTAACCTAGTACTGGTACCATAACCAGAGATCCTGGCCACAGTATGGACTGTATGAAGAATGGACAACAGCATAGATTATCCAAAGCGAAGCCAAAAGAGTAAGGGCTCCTTTAGTGGATGGTGGAAGTGCTGGTGTTGACTTAAGCCTATTATAATTTGAGTGTTTCCTCCAGTTCATGACATGTTTTCATGAACTAGATTGAATTATATTTTGGTTGGATGAAATCATATTCAGGACCTTTTATTTTAACTGATGACCCCTCTATAGTTTTATACACCCAGCCTTCTCTATAACAGGACATGGGTTCAGTAGTAGTACTCGAGTCCAGGACTTTGCAAGTCCAACTCAAGTCCTGATTTGGAGGAATCGTGGCTTGACTTGGACTTGAATGCTGATGACTTGGACTCGGACTGGAGCTTTAACTTCATTAAGACTCGAGAGATGAAAAGGTGGCCTTGAACTTTTTTCTTTCATAAGAACTGTTTTTTTCGGTAATAATTTTTTGTTGTGTTTGTGTGTAAAAAGCCCCTAATAACTGATCAGTGTTCATGCAGCACCAGACATGTGTTCACCTGCATGCGCATTCACGTGTCATCTTACTTAACAAGAGTGTGTGCTAGAGTGTCTGCTAGCATGCCCAAGGAGGCGCTACGAATCATGTTGTTCTTTCAGAGATTTTACCACAAATGCAAGAAAGAACACTGCAACATGTTTAATATGTAAAAATATATGAAAGGGAGTCTGATAAATAATACAAAATGCCACAATTAACAGTTGTTTTAACAGATGGTGCTCCTGCACTGCTGTGTATTTTCTGTTTGCAGAGTAGAAAATACCAACGCAGGTTGATTCACTTCCTGTAAATGTGAACATCTGCTCAAAACCAGGCACAGGAATGTGTTCCACTGTTGACTATACTCATCTGAGGGATTTTTGATTTATTGGTAAGATAAATATGTGTTTATGTGAGCTGTAGCAGCATGACATGAATACTGCGGCTCTTCCATCCAATCCTTTCCTCCCAGATTCTGCATCACACCATTTCCAGGCCTATCACAGGAATATTTTGGCTCCATCTTTGTACAACAGGTGAAGGCAGAGGCATGCAGCCTAATCCTGTACAATTCATGGGCTGGTTTAAGGGTTTTTCCCCACTAGCTGATTTAGTTCAGTGAACCAGGAGCAACCCTGTACATGTGGGATAGCCAGACTGTCTAAAAATATCTTCAGTCTGACTCTGAATGAGTCAGAAAGAACCACAGGAAATGCAGCAGCTTCCTCTGCCAGGCTGCATGTGTGAACACAGCCACTCAGGGGATGGTTTGATGTGTTGATCCAGACTAAAGACTGCTGGAGGCAAATATCCGACTCAAAACCTGGCATAAATGGTGAGCTTTGAGTTAAGATCAGGCCTTTGTTTTATGCTGGGCAGATGGACAGAGAGTGGAACTGAATTTTAGGACTTGACCACTGTGAACACACATTTATTTTTGTCTTGGAGCCAGCTACCAGGCTTATGTGCTCATTCTATTCACATTTACTCACAACATCTTGTTCCTTTTACATGAACAAACCTGACTGTGAGCTCCGATTTTTGTGTCTGTTTTCTCCCCAGGTATGCTGTCTGGAGTGATGTGGGCATTAGCAACATACTGTTGGTTCCTGGCCAATAACTACCTGAGTGCAGTTATTACCTTCCCTATTGTCACTGCAGTAAGTACATCATGTCTTCAGTTTGTCAACAGATGTTAATGGTTCACAAACAGAATCCAAGCAGCACATTGATAAGTGTTCAGTGCTCTCATATTTTAAAGCCTTTCAAAATGTGAAGGTTATTTTTTCAGAGGTTTTGAGCTTTTAATTAGAGGTCAATACTCTGGCAACAACTGAATATTAAGCCCCAATCATCAGCACACCAACAGCAAGTGTAAGTTCAAAAATTGTCAAGTTTGAATGAAATTTGTGTTTTGCAATGGAGTTTGGTACTAATCATGTCTCAAGCATTGCACCCACTCAGATAGTGTCAAATTAGGGTTAAATTACAACTTAAATCTTACTCCTGACTCTAGGTGTGAAGTCCTTCATAAAAGATGATTTTCACAGTGTCTAGTTTTTGGAGGTGGGATAACTTAACAGCATGTTCTCCAAGTTATTATGCATATACTGTTATTGTTCATTTTTCACTAAATCGTCTCTATAATTGGCAGTCAATAGGATTTTTCATTCCTCAACAGTTATATTGAAATCTGGGTTTTGACAGAGTTACCAATGATGACAATAGCCTTTTTTGCAAAATAACTTCAAAAGCAGAGTTCCAAATTATTATGCAAAACAGAGTTACAAAATACTCAAATCAAAGCTATTTCAATCAAAAACATTTTTACAGAAGAAGTTTCATATTAACATAGAAGCCCTTCTTTGATAACACCTTAACAACTCCGTCATCCATTGAACTTGTAAGTCCATGTTTAGTTTCTCCCTGTATTTCCTTTGAGGATGCCAGAATTGCCTCCCAGAGCTGCTGTGTGGAGGTAAACTGCTGTCCAACCTCAGAGCTTCCTTTTAAGGATGCTCCACAGATTCTTAACAGGGTTGAGGTCAGGGAATGATGGTGGCCATACCATGGTGTTTTCTCCCTTTACGCCCATAGCAGCGAAGGCCTCATTTGGGATTTTTGCAGCATGGGATGGTGCATTGTCGTGCATGGAAATGATTTTACTCCAGAGGGCACGGTTCTTCTTTTTATACCATGGCAGTAATGGGCAGTTAGGAACTTCTCATATTTTGCTGAGGTCATTGACGCCTTCAGGCTCTTTAAAGAAGCCTACAAACTCACTTTCTATGAATCAGCCTAAAACATTCCGCCACCTCCTTGCTGACGTTGCAGCCTTGTTGGGCCATGGTGGCCATCCACCAACCATCCAGAACTCCATCCATCCAGACCATCCAGTGTAGCACGGCATTCATCAGTGAATAAAACTGTTTGAAAATTGGTCCTCATATATTTCTGAGCCCACTACAATCATTTCTCCCTGTGGGCATTGGTTAAGGGTGGCTGAAATACAGCTTTACCCACATCAGCTTGCCTCTAGAGGATCCTGCATCAAGAGTTTCTTGGGACTCCAGAGGCACTGGCAGCTTCAAATACCTTTTTGCTACTCCCTGACAGAAACTTTCCTTAACACACCTTTATCAGAACGAACCCATCTTAGCTCTGAATTACACTAAAATCTTTTCACAGTAGGATGATCTACCTTAAATTTTTTGTGAAATACCCAATGTTTTCACACCTTTTGCAAGAGGCTGCACAATTTGAGCTTTTTTCCCCCCATAGTACGTTAAACCTGTGACTTGCTTAAGAGTATGGATCAACCTCTTTAAGTAGTTTCCCTTTAATAAGACTCACCTGGCAAACTAATGATCAAACCTGTCTGAGAATGATGCCGGTGATGGAAATGGACTGGAGAAGTGGCACAATTAAGAACTTTTTAATTGAAAAACTGAAAGTCTAATTGTTTGTCTAAAATACTATTTGCACAATTATTTGGAACACAGTGTATATTACATCCTTTAGAAATATTTATTTTTTTGTTTTCTCATTTTTTTGGTTCATTGGCCCTTGTTTATCAAAAGTGCACAGAAAAAATACTGAGTATACAGTCATTTCATGCACACATCAGCATTTACCAACCTGGACATGAGTAGAGGATACACTTTTGCATATCCAGGCTTAAACAAACTTTTCAGCTCTTTCTTTAAGTCTGTGCAGACCTAAAGCACTGCCTAATCCTGGTTCTAGATAAGACATGGCATTTAAAATGTATATATCATTATAATCCCCCCTCTAGTAATCCCTGTAGGCTCAGTTGGAGGGAAAGGATGAACTTTTGCTTTGCCAAAGAAAATTGGCCTAGTCACTAGCTATGCAAGCTTTGCAACACGTAAAGAGAAGAAAGACCGGGACCAGATGCCTATTAGTTGACATCAGGATGCATGATACGTCGTCAGGATACGTCGCTGACGTTGTCATGTGTCATACTACACGGAAGATGCCAGAAAAATTCTGACACAACATGTCTTGTTGAACCGTGGTTGGATATATAATTGTCACTACAGGAGCATTTGTCATGTGTGGTGCTCATATTTTTGCCGAACTTAAAGATGACCTGTGGTGATGCAGATGGGGAAAAGTCTGGTAAAATTTGTGTAGTCTGACCCAGCCATAATGCTTTCCTTGCATTTTGTTTTGAGTTTTGTTGCATTTGTTGAGTCCGATAGTAGTGCATCGATAATGTCAAAGGAACAAGCAGCATCAGTATTAATCCTTGACGGTAAAGATAAAAGGCATTTAGTTTTCAAACAAGTTACTACATAGAAAAGTTTTAGTCAGGGACACTTTGACTGTTGCATCAATTAAAGTTAAAACGTTTACCAAAAGTTGATAGTACTTTCCTCTGTGGCCGGCATGTAGCAATTAGACATTGTGACATTTGGCCCAAACTAATCTTTGATGGATTAACTGGTTGATCTTCATACATTAGGGCAAAACTGATGGGCATTAAAAGTCTTTTAGGAACACTTGCAGCATGTAGTTAAGCTTGCTCTGACCCTGTAGTGATTGAATGTGATAAGGACTGTGAGTGTTACTTTGATATAATGGTGCTTTTTCTTTCCCTTGTCATAACAATGCAAGTGATGTTTTATGTTAAAGCCTGATCAGTAAGATGTGCTCATGGACATGTTGTACTTGAAAGAAATGGAAAATACTGTATACACACCACTTATGTCTTTCTAAATAACTTCATATCTGTCATTTCATTACGGCTGAACAAAAAAAACCCACATGCAATTACAAGAAAAGTTACCCTTAGATAAACTTGTCTGAGACAAATGGGGAACTAAAGGATTTGTTTCTGATACTTATGCAGGACTTTTTCAACTTATGGAATGGATAATACTTGAAGTTGAGTGAAAGTGGGAGAGAACCTAGAATGTAGCCTTAAAGAAGAAGAAGAAGAAGAAGAGAAAGTGCTTTTTACCAGTAGCCAGAGCTTTTCCTTTAATACCAAATACAGAATTACAGAATATACTATACTCCTGAAAAACTAAGCACAATCAAGCCTGGATACTCTCAGTACTGTCCATGTAAAATAGAGATTGGTACATTGATTGACATGTTCTGGGATTACCCGCTACTGAAAACACTCTGGTCCTCTATTTGGCTGTGCTTAACAATACTACAGGTACAGTTATTCCCACAGAACCAAGACTAACTCTTCTGGGTGACACATCTTCTATGAAAAACAGTAAAAGCAGACTCAAATTCATAACAATAGCTCTCATTACAGCCAACAAATGCATAGTGATGTATCTGGGATGTATCCGAAGAGACTTTTTAAAGTTTCTGGAGACAGTCTGTAACATAATGCCTCTCCGTTTCTCAAGTACTGACCATATGCCAATGTAAGTCATGCTTAGTTTTTTCTTGTTGCAATTCCAGCTATACCCCCTTCTACCTGTTTCTTTTATTTCTTTTTTGATTTTTTTATCTAAGTTATTAGTATTACCAGGAATGCCTGATTCTGTAATAGACACATTTATTTGATATTTATTTACAAATTCTAGTATACTTACTTTGTATATGTATTTATCTAATTGTTAGGTGTTTTGACCAGGCTCAGACCCGTGGAAGGGTCACAAGAGGAAGAGGGTCACTGAGTATCATTTAAGTAAACTGTGTACTGCTGTCATCACAACCCCATGTTTATAAAGATTAAAACCAATTAAAATAACTTTTAAAGAAAATTAGCCAATATTTAATTAAGGTCAATTTGATTAAAAATGTGTTTAAAGCTTAATCTCAAACACCCCAAAGATTGGTAAATAAAATTGTAGCAAAATGCTTCCTTTCTGAACCGTAGCGCCAGTTTTCATGATAAGCCAGTGGCAACAAAATGTCCTAAATCAGCCTTTCCCAAACAAAACCCCTGTAAAACCATTACATGCGACTCAAAGTATTTATCTCCATTTTTTTTCATAACTTACTGTGGAAGCATTTACAGGATCTGAAGGTGCAACTAACAAGCCACCACCATATGTTTTTGGCGTGGTATAAATGGTGTTAGAAGTTAATCCTATCACCAATTTAACTGTGGCACTAGTTAATCCTGTACATTTATTTTTTTTAATTAATCTTTAGTTTACCAGGAGAAAAAACTTGTTAAAATTAAAAATCTTTCAAGATTGTACCGGCCAAAATGGATAGCAGCACAGTCAATTTACAGAGAAACATTGAGCTGCAATACAAATGTCAAACAACATTTTGTTGCATTGAAAGAAAAATAGCAAGTATTTGTACATCAAATGTCTGATTTACAATAAAATAAAATTCCATATCGTAGTCTCTTTGTATTTTACCAGCTTATTCTCTTTTGTTGCTGCAATGCCAGACTTTCCCCCCGGGGATGAATAAATTATCTAAATGTCTGATGTGCATTTGTAATCATCAAGTTATATTGGGTTACAAGTCAGTTTCATCTTTTGACCAACTTTTATAAGTTTTTAAAAAAAATATGTACATATGTGAAACTGTAATCATGATATTTATCTTGCAATTCCAAATTTAAAAATTAAGTTTATGGTTTTATTTATTGTAACTATCCTCTCCCAACCCACCTGCTATACTTCAAGAGCACACACCTTGGGCAACAGTGGCATGAATAAGTTTTATTTCACAAAGACATTTGGCTCTTATGTCCTTTTTGCTGCATAATCCTCTCTAGAAAAACAGGAATTTCACCTCGCCAGTCTGCTTGTTTTGATGTGGGGTTAAAGGCGTTAAACATTCTCAAACACCAATTAGGAGACATCTTTGCAGATGTTTTCAATATCAGCCTGAGGCCAGTAAGCCATCTGTTCCTAATTGGTGTATTTCTGTATGTAAACAACTCTTCCAGTGTTTCTAAATGTTTTTACAAGAAGGGCTAAACCAATCAGTTAAACTGTGAAATGTAAACATAATGTGAATTATGTAAAGTGCACATCCTCCGCAAGCTTTCTAATGCACAGTGGCAGAACAGGTTTAAGTGAATGTGTATGCTCTGGTAACAGTTTAATTTCTCTGCAGGGCTATGGTCTGGTTGCAGCACTGTGGGGATGTGTGGTGTTTAGAGAAATAAAGGTAAGACTTGCTACGTATGTCCTCCAGAATTACCGTGATCTTCTCTCTCCTTGGGATGAATAACAGCTCTAAGGCATAACATAGAAGAATGCATGAACTTTTATTGATCCCTGTGGAGCAGCAGATTAACAAAGCAAATAAAGCAACTCAGGAATAAAAGCAGGGTGTATAGAAATGTATCTAAAAAGTTTATCAGACAAACAGATCCATTTAGAAAATTCAAATAAAAGGTGTAAAAAAATACAGAAAAGGTAAATGGAACCAATATAACTAAAATACATAACAGTGCCTGAGCAGACAGATTTTGAAAGGCAGTAAAAGTTTCAATTTAACAGTTAAAAAAACAATATAAGGTGATGGAAATAATACAAGATGGCATCACATCAGAGGAAATAAAAAAATGAGGAATAAGAGACTTAAGACATTAAGGAAATGTATGACAGCAATAAGAATCAGACATCAGAAGAATAATTAGGAATGGATAAAGACCAAGAGCAGTATAAGGGAAAAGAGAAAAAAAGAATGCCTTGAACAAGGTAACATCACATTTAAGCAGCTCTATAAAATGATGTAACCCTTTCAACCACAGTCCCTTTTTCAGTGTTCAAGCTTGAAGATGACATGCCTAAATGTAACTGAGTATTTCTCTGCAACTACAGAGTCTGCATGAATAAGCTTGGCATCAATGTAAAGATAACTCTTTACAGATTTCGGCAGACCTGTAAAAATCCCTGTAGAAGTTACTGGGGCTGAGTAAATAAAGATGGAAAATGGCATAACTGAAAGATTTTTTTTCTGCCTAAAATGTTTTAGAATACACTTTTAGAATAAATATCTCCTGTGAAATCTGCAGCAACCTCAAAAGCTCTGTTGGAACCCGTAGAACAACATGTCATCATTACTGTTGCCAAGATTGATCTAAATAAAGTGAAGCAGTGCAAAGTTACGGAGGTTTTAGTAAAGATATGCTCAGGCACAATCTCCACTGTGCAATTTTGGCACAATTTGGCACCATCTGTGCCATTTGATATTATTTAGAAACTAGACTGTGTAACGTATTGAATTCTATTTATAGGTGATAATATCAATTCCATCCGTCCATTTACAACTCTATTTGGATATTTTTAGATGTAATTTAGTATCATCATAGATATATAGCCTGTGTCAAATATAATTTCTTTTCTTTATGTGAAAACCTTCCAGACCTCTTCGTGTGTTTAAACTGAAATAAAATCATACAACTACGATAGAATTTGAATACACTTTGATCAGACTTATATAGAATGTTGTGAAAATATACAAGATAAAATATGGGCTGTACAAATATGGAAAATTTGACACATTTTACAGGGCAAATAGCCTATTGTAAGAGTAGGTAACTTGGAGATGGATGTCAGTTCATGAAGGGAAGGCTGTGACTCTCATCGATCCTCCTGATAACCACTTGTTATCACCATGCAGCACGGCAACGAAATGCTTTTCTTGATCATTCTTGCTAAAACAAAGATTGCTGCTGAGCATAATCAATGTTACACTGACATATTCAGCTACTACAGCCTTGATTTTATTATGGATTATCCCACGCTTCCTACTTATGAGCACAGCCAAATAAAGTAGAAGAACCTTTTATAAACAATCTTTCTTTTTCAGTTGTTCACATCTATCTATCTTGGAAATAATTAGGCTTCCATCAGTCTTTTTAATGATTCACACAGAAACTTCAGCCTGCCAAACTCCTGCCTCCTCCATCAGCTGCACATCACAACTAACGGCTGATGGAGGAGACGGCAGAGTTTTCAGACTGAGATTTACGTGTGAAAACTAAAAAAATATATATACAGTCATTTCCAAGGAGCATGAAATATATGATAATTCAATTCAATTCAACTTTATTTGTATAGCACATTTCATACAAGTGTAAACTCAATGTGCTTTACAGAAGATTAAAAACAAACAGAAAAGCAGTCAGCAATTCAAGCAACCCCACCCACAACCGACCACCATACACACATACACACTCATATATTTACAATGCAAGTCATGTGTACTCCTTAGAGTACACAGGCAAATTGTTAATATATTATACTTTATCTAACAGTTAAAGGCATAAGAGAAAAGCAGTGTTTAAGACCACTCTTAAAAGAACTTAGTGTCTACCGACCTCAGGTCAATTGGCAGCTTATTCCATAGAACAGCACCACAGTGGCTAAATGCACCTTTAGCTGGTTTGCATTTAACTTTAGGCACATTTAGAAGGCCCATACCCAAAGATCTGAGCGACCTGGTTGGGTGATAGAGAGTGAGCATGTCAGAAATGTACAGGGGTGCCATACCATTCAGTCATTTATAAACAAGAAGTAGCACTTTAAAATCGATTCTATATTGGACGGGAAACCACTGAAGATTTTTCAGGATGGTTGTGATGTGTTCTATTTTCTTTGTTCCTGTTAGAATGTGGGCTGCAGTGTTTTGGATGAGTTGGAGGCTATTTATTGTCTTTTTTTGGAAGTCCAGCATAGAGAGCATTACAGTAATCTAATCTGTTGGATATGAATGCATGGACCAGTTTTTCTGAATCAGACTGGGACATGAATGATCCAAGTTTGGAAATGTTTTTTAAATGGTAGGCTGTTAAGTGGTGATGGCAGTTATACATTGTCGAAAGTTTAAGTTTGCATCGATGATAATTCCAAGATTTCTGACGTGCTCACTGTACTTAAAAGGAAATGAAGATGAAACCGAAATGAATTCTTGTCTCTGTTTTTGTGGACCAACTAGCAGGATTTCTGTTTTATCTGTGTTGAGCTGACGAAAGTTCTGTGACATCCACAGGTTTAAAATTGCACATGTTGGTCTTGGCATTTTTGTAAATTGAGGAACATAGAAGGTCAGAGGTGCTTTTTTGTAATTGAAGAGTGTTGGATCTGATGTTGGTAATTTTAGAGGGAAATGGAAACAAACTTTTAGAAAAGTCTCCCATTCTCCAGCTGTGTTTGTACACAGGAAGTGTTGTGCTCCATGTGATAATCCATGAGAAATCCAAGGCTGTAGATATTTGACTTGTTCACGAAAAAGTAATAGCTTTCAGCAGATATCTTCATTATGACAAGAGTGAGATAGAAAAGCATTTTTTGTGTTTATATGTGCTGTTAAACTGCGCTGCAGTGCTGCGAGACTTCAGCCTAAACCCCTGTCTCCTCCAGCAGCTGCATATCAGGCTTTAATGCGAAGCTGACAGAGTGAAGTTTGTGTAATTACAAACAAAAAAGAGGATCAATGTGATCATTTCTAAGAGGCAAATAATGCAATAAATACGTAAAAGGTAAATAGATAATATGGTTTAAGAAGGATCTCTCTTTCCAGCTGCGCAGACAGGATGCACGGGCTTTATGAGATAATCCATGAGAAATTAACAGGCTGAATGAGTTAAATTTGTCCTTGGAAAATTTATTTTCCTCAGCAGATATGTTAATTATGACATGAGTGAGCTAGAAAGGATTTTTGTGTTCATATGCGCCGTTAAACTGAGCTGCCATGCTGCAAAACTTCTGCCTTCTCCAGCACATGAGGCTTAAATGCACAACATCTGCATGATGTTGATGACGAGGAGGAGTAATCACACTTGTGCGCCATACGTGATATAAAGGCGTGATAATGACGACAACAACAAAACACAAAAACTGTGAATGTGCAGTACTTTCCGTCTTTTAGAGACAGATTTATTGCACACTAACTTAGATAAATCTCTTTAAAGTGAGTGACTGTGAGAGTTGTTGCCACGGAAACGATGCGTCGTCTCATTCAATCACAGCAGTGTTTCTGGGGGGTGTTTAGAGCATTGCAGAGTAGAACTTTGCAAGCAGTTGCAAGTTTCAACTCATCTCATCACAAATCTTTGGTCTGAACTGGGCTTTAGTGAACTGTTGTTCATTTGTAACAACCCTGCTTGTTGAACACTAAAGTGCGTTATCAAGCATAGACTCATGCACTCTGCCATGTGCCCTGGGCTTGCATATGCGTCATTGCTGTGTGCGTTTCCGTGTACGCACAGTAATATCTTAGCAATGCAGCAGTCAATCTTGAAGCTAAAACCGTCTCTGGAAAGCCCTGGGCTCGTAGAATCCCGTAGAACTTTGTAAATACAGGTCAATGCATTTAGTGAACCAATAGATGGCAGCAAAGACCTCATTTTCCTGGAGAGGGCATTGTGCATTGGTCTGGTTCAACCTGTCCCTAAAACTGAAAAAATGGAGACACCAAGACCTGGATTAGCTTAAAATGATGGGAAGACACTAAAGTACTGATTACAAGTGGACATATTTGATTGAGACTCCGTTTGATCCAAAAAAAACAGCAAAGGTGTGATGAAATGTATTGTTCCGATTGGCAAATGGATTTTTTGCTTGGTCTGTTTGTCTGCTGTTTACTCTGAGTTTTATCATAGAGTGGCTAGAGGGATACCATTGGAATAGGTGGAGTCTCAGCTTTCATTTGAGGAGTCATTTGTGTTGCTAGCATGAAAAATAAAGTATTGAGGTTGCCTTGTTAGCAGTAAAGTACTGTGTTTAGAGGAACAGTAGTTTTTGACATCTTTTCATTCTGCTGGTTGTGGTCTGAGCTGTGTTTTGTTTAGGTGGAAAATGTTGTGCTTGTATGTTTCTCAAGATCTGTGGACTTCAAATGGTGTGTGACAGGACTCTGTCCATGGACTTTAAGAGGGCTTTTTTTTAATGCTTTTGTCAGAGGAGACAGAGCTAGCCCCCAGATTCGGGGACTCCTGGGAGTAAAGGGTTAAATAAAGCAAAAGAAGCATCCTTGTAGTTGTGTAAACAAGTCCCATCCCCTCATTTGAATTGTTGAATGTTTACCCAAACATGGGATCTAATGTTGGATTTAATGTATTTAGGAAATTGTTTCCATTAAACAACATTTACAGCTTTCTACTAAAGACCTTTGGCAAAAAAAGACTGGTAAGACTGTTTCCTCAATGGACATACCCCAGAGAGCAGTTCAAAAAAGTGCAGGATTTAAGCTTGTCTGCTCTGTCTGGCAACATGTTTTATTATCGAATTGTTATATGGCTTCGAGGGTTGCTGTTGCATTTTTGGAGGAAGTGTCGGCTGTGGCAGTGCTGTTTTCCAGTGTGGGAAGAGTAGTTTGTTTGACTTGCATTGCAGTGGTGGCTCACTGAAAGAAAACTTCAAGCAAAATGGCTGCTGTGTTGTCAGTACATGGTACTTCTGTCCATTTTCCGCAAAAAGAAAATCCTAACCAAAAGAACAAAAAAATTTGCATGTGCATATTTTTAATATAAAACTTGGTCTATTGCTATTGTGGTTTCCTGTCCTGCTTACTTTTCCCCCGTCCCATCCCAATTGTGTGATTGAATAGTGGAGTGACTCCCATCCGACAAGAATCTTGTGGGATACCTGAAAAAATCTCAGCCTCTAGTGTAAATAACCATATTCATCACAAAAAGATTTGGTATTCTTTAGACAAGATACGATATTTTTCAACATCACAGTCTGCTTTGATAGGATTTCAATGCAGTATACGAGACTACAATCAGTATTATCAGATTTTATGAACCAATTTCACAGTCAATTAAAAAAAAACAGTTTCGGCAATTTAATTGCTGAAAGGTTTCTGCATTTCAATGAACAATAGTTTTTTAACAAAATGCACAAGACCTGTATTTCACTGTACAGGACCATTTAGGGCAATTAAAATTGAGGGCCCCTTAAAATTAGGAACGTAACTATGGATATTTGAATTAAAACATGTTGAAAGCAAACACTAGGTACCTTACATTTTTCTCTTTCGTGTACTCTGATCACTCTAAAGCCTCAATATTTACCTTTTTTGCAACGTTTCAAAATTATTAGGGCTGTCAACTTCAATTCGATTGGTTGATTGTTTGGTTGAAAAGCTTTTGTCCGAGCAAGATCACGCTGGTCGGTGAGTCCCCCCCCAGATGCTGGTCAGGGGGCAGACACATAGTGTTCAGCTGGCTGGTAGAGAGACGTGCTGCAGGGGACGAGGAGCAATGCAGCTCTAGGAATTACATGTAGAGAAGCACACAAAGCTAGCAGAGTGGGATATTTTCTGATATTTTACAGCACTACCGCTCAGAAACAACACATCAACTCATCACAAAGTTACAGGCTGTTTGTATTGAAGTGGCGCTCCTGAGTGTCTCTGCCCTGCCCTCCCTCACTGCATCAACTCCCATTTCCTGCGGTCAGTTTAATTCGCCTGTCGGTAAATAGGCTGCTTAGTATCATCTCTTTTTTATAATTTCCTTAAAGTGTTCACGTTAGCGTTAGCTTCTCTTACAGACAGACAGCAAAGGTGATAAAAGGTGATGTCTGCTGGTCATTAAGTCCCGACAAGCAAACATTTCTCCTCTCACCTCCGTAAATAAACGCTGTATGCTTTCTGCTTTCTGCTCACAAATGACACAGCGCAGACAGGATCATGTGATCCTGTTATTAGTTACTGTTATAAATGAATAAAAATGAATGATCTGAGGTTATTTTGTATGAGTTTAAAGAGTTACCGAATCGGGATCATGGAGATCAAAGGCAGGTGCACGCTGATCGTCTCTCAGTTATATTTTAAGTAAGACGAGATGAGCCTAAAATATATGTTTCAAAAGACTTGTTACATTCATTTAAGTATCATTTAGAGTACCAAGCAGGTGCAGAAAGGAACCCGTATGAATTAAAAAGGTCCCCATAGAGGCGATTTTTAAAATGTATTTATTTATTTATATTTTTTTTCTTTTTTTGGAACAACCTATCGATTGGTTGGTGCCTGGGTGCGATTTTGGTCGACCAAGTTTTTCTTTGGTTGACTACAGCCCTAATAATTATGATCCAGTGTTTTTGGCTTTACCTTCCTTTTTCAAATTTTTCCAACACATTTACACACATAGACTTTAATAGTTACATCTGCTCTAGTTCAGCCTTACTTCATATTAATATGGCATATAGTTCATGTGTAGTTTTGTGAGGGTGAGTGAATGGATGAGTTAAGACAAAGTTTGTTTTAAGGGACTGTCTCTCTTGATATGAGCAGCCTTTTAACAGTAGAGAGAGAGGGCAAGGATAGGAACAGAGCAGCTGTCCTGCTTTAATCACAACAAGGTTGGGCATTTTTTATTTTAATTAAAAGTTTAACCCAAGATGTCAGAGGGTCTACAATAAGGGCTTTAAAACTCATGCAGACTTTTCCCTGTCTGTGTAGCTGCAGAGCCACTCACAATACTAAAGTCATGGATGAGAGATGAGTGGTTTCTATCTGTCAATAATCTCAAACACTGATCACATATGGATATGAAAATGCAAACGTAGTCTGGCAAAAGCCACAAGGGCTTGCCCAAGTGTAGGCACTGTCAGAAATATGTCCCAACAGTGGATATCCGCTTCTTCCTCTGAATCTCAGCTGCAAACTGTTAATTACTGCTACCACTAGCTTTTTTGAAAGTTCAGGATGACACACAGCTGAGCGGAAACTGTCAGCAGGTCTGCGGAGATTTCAAAATAGAAGCATAGCTTAAAGGTGCTGATGGTGTAAGAGATGTTTTGACTTTCTGTCAATCTGATTGGATCATTGATCAACCAATTGATGTATTGATATACATCATTGGAGCCTCACACCCCTACCACTAAGGCTCAGTCCCAGTTCTAACTTTAATCCCTGTCCCCCACTTTTAAGGGCCCCCTTGTCCCTTGAAACAGAGTGACAAGGGGTAGTGGTGAGATCTTCCCCTACACAAATAGACAACCTTTCAAACATTTATACTAAGTGAGTTTTTTAATTTTATTTTTGATGCCCATTCAGTATCAAAGGAGCATAATACATCAAGCCACTTTAGTTTTTGATACTAGATTTCTGTCACAATTTTCGAATCTCTTACAATTCACGAGACATTCTGGTAGATTACCCATGACACTCAGTTTGGAGTGTACCTTTGAAAGATCTTTGATTGAAGGGCCATGTAGCCCAAGTACTTCCCCCTACCCATCCATTCTGACTAGAACTTGGAAGCCCAATTACTAGACTTTAACATGCAGTAAGTAGAGGAAGGGCTAACTGGTATGTTGGGTTTGAGTAGCTTTCTGCACATCATCTCTTCAGGCACATTGTTCCAGTGTTGAGGGGACCTGATGGCAAATGCATGATTTGAGTTGGTAAACCCCAACTTATTTTGAAAACATGTATCCTTTTAAATTTAACATTGGTATGAGAGTCTCAAAGTAAACCAAGGTGCTCTGATAGCCTAGCATTTTGGTCACACCCCATGTGGGGGAGGTTGAGTACTCGCAACCAGTGACATGGAACGATTGTGGTCCATCACACGTAAACCACACAGAACATGAATGAGATGCATCAAAAGAGAGGCAGCTTTCAGAAGCAGTTCCCTCTCCATTATGTTGCAGTCTGTGGTGCAACACTGAACATTTCTAGGGCAATGATAAACACGGTGTCTGTCACGGTGGCTCTATTGCAGCCACCATAACAAGACATGTCCTGTTCCTACTTAAAATGTAATAATTTCTCTGGCTTTGAAAACGATTGGAAATGCTTGAGGTAATGTAAGAACTCAGCTGACAAGTATAATCAACAAAGGAGTAGTCATGTATTAATAAAGACAGTACGGGGTTGAATTTCATTGAATACAAGCTTTTTGAGTGAAACTGACATTAAGTGTTTTGTTTCCCCCAGGGTTTATCCAACTGCTTCGTCTTCTTGTTGGCTTCTGTTGTCGTGCTGACCGGCTCCTTGCTGACTGCCATCTCAAAACTGTAACACTACAAAAAAAAAAATTCTACTGATCATCATGTTTTCATTGCCCGCATTCCCCTGATCTTCAGCTCAATTTGGTAAAAATGTTCTTGGTTTTATGAAGTTGTTAGAACCCTGTTAAATTTAACAAAGGGTGTTCTGGTTCAGACCTTGGTGCTTTTGTTAGATTTGTGATCTGCCTCTTCAAAGCAGCTGCTCATAATCTGAGCTGTCATTTGGTCACAGTGTCTCCCAGGAAAGACACTCTCTGGTTTACTCTAAGGAGATGATTGCTGATAAACTGTTGTTTGTTACTGTAAAGCTGTCACATGTGCAATGTTTGTGTTGTTGAGTATGTTGAGTATAATTTAAAGTTTAAAATATATATTGTCACCTGCTTGGTTCAGTTACTGCTAATGTTAACACAATTTTAATATTTCACACAAGCTTGTCACTTCAGAGGGTCTGTTTACCGTAATACCACACGTTTCTATTTCACTTCTATTTATACTAACAGGGTGGTTTGTTTGTGTCCAAATGTTCTCAAATGAGTTGTCTAGTGTTTTTCACATATGCTGCTATTAAAACATCTTATACTGACAGAACTGTGTGCTCATATTCCTGCAGAGGACATTAGACACATTTGTATGGTATCAAATCAGACAGGCTGTACTTGCAAAGATCAGCAGTAACACTACAATCATCTGCCTTGTATTGTGTAGGTGCCCCTTCACCAGGTCAGGCTCAAACCACTCCAATCTGATGAGACATGATTGGTAAGGTGGTGCTGCATTTGCTGAAAGTCTGCTATTGGAATGATGTATAGATTCCTTCATAACTCTTGATATAAGTGGAAATAAAGCTTGGAAAACACCGCTCTATGGTACCCTTACTGGGTAAAGTTGTGATATACAAAAAATAGAATCTTTACTTTGACAGTTTTTAATGTATGAGAGCCAAAATGTAAAATTGTAGAATGTTAATGCCTTTCTTCTGAGATCTTTGGCACCCCGGATCCTGGACTGTCATAGATGATGGATCATCAGCACAGCACCCTGGTGTGCATTGCCTCTTCCTCAGCTGCCTTATATGGAGTCACTGACATCCGTATGACTGAATGTTGATTTACATGTTCGCACTTAAGCCCCCAAAAACTATGACAGTGGAGGGATAAAAAGTGCCTATGAACCCCGATTCTGGTGCCAGAAGGAATTTACAACCCCATTACACTATGAAACTACATTATAACCAGACAAGTTAATGCCCAGTAAAAGGTAATGGTAGCCATCTGTAGGGTGGAAGTGTAGTAACTTTATTGGCACCATAAGGTTCAGTGCTTATCAGAAGATTGAAGATGCTCATCTTAAACAAATCATTCCACTTCCTCTGAGAAAAGGGTCTTTGAGTTCTTTAAAAGAAACCCTGCATGATCAGACAAGTTCATCTTGTTGGATAGATATGTGTATCTCTCATATGTATACTGAACTAAAAAACTCATTAGATATCTGCATTTTGAGTAATTTGAGTTTATAAACTCACCAGGAGGCCGCCATGTTTTGGTCTGCGCTGGTGCTGTGCTGTCACAGTTCTGCAGCGCTCTTCCCCTTTCCTGTGCTGTAACCTGTTTCAGACTGGCAGCCTAACTGCTGCATTTGTCATACACGGTAAATTTAAAAATTTGAGGTCTCTTCTATTTTTTACTCGCACCACGAGCGGTTATCGGTCAAACTAGACAGTAAAATGATAAATATGAAGTCCTATTTACCTTGTTGTAGCAAATATTTACATCCACATCGGTAGAATAAGAAATCTGTTTCATGATGAACGAGATGAAGGCCACGAGCTAAAATGTGTCTGTTTTATAAAGTTGTTCCCCAAACTTTTACTATTTATGAAGCTTTCTGTTTCCGCATCTATCAAAACGTTGCTGGTAAAGACAAACGTACTAGAACACTTCCGGTTTAACCTTGCAAAGCAGATGGATACGCCCATTTTGTTGTTTCTCACTGGCAAATCCATCTTGCAAAGTTCCCATCTGAACCGTGTGGGCCCAGTTAGAAAGTGACAGGACCAATCAGCGACGAGGGGCAGTACTTTCAGTCGCAGCAGAGTTGTGATGTAAACAAGCAGCAGCAAGAGCTGGTGCAGTTATGGAGGACGACATTAGTGTGGATGCTGCTAAAGCACCAGTTTTATCAGAACTTGACAACACTTCTTTGTTAAAAGAAGAACAAAGAACAGCAGTGAGTTGTTTTCTTTTCAAAAATGACAAAAGTTGAGTACTTACATGTCTATAGTTGCCATGTTTGGTGTTATTCGTCATTAGCTGCACATGCGCAGCTTGATAGCTTGATTGGTTAAAGAGTTTATTCATCCTGTGGTTTAGCCCTGTTCTCGCTATCTAACATAAGTTCTGACAATGCTTTAACATAGCATCCTCTAATATTCATAAGAAGAGTTTAGAGCTGCGCGAATCTGCTGAAACCTAGTTTCTCTCTCTCCCCTACTCTTCCAAAAAAAACCAAAACCTCCTAATCAGCCTCCTAAAAAACACGCCTAAATTTCTGTCCCACTCATCTACATAAACTCCAAATCAGTAAATACTTTTCCAAATACTGAAAATCAGTAAATATCTTTCTAAATACTGCTAACAACGTTGAGCTCCAACTCAGCCAATGAACATTAAACGCCGACATTAAACGGTGTTGAGCTCCACCCCGATTTGCAGTCTGCAGTCAGGGCTAACTGCACGGACACGCTGTCAGTGCTCACAGACGCACCGTCAGTCTCACCCATGGTTTCACCGGACGACTGAACATCATGTCAGAGGGTCAATATTCCCCTATTTATCCCAGCATTGTGAGTATTCTCACTACAATTCGCACTCTTTCTCTCTGTTACGCTCTGTCTACAACCACCACTTCCTGGTCTCCTCGACTGAGGGTGGGTCATGGAAACTCCAAATATGTGGAGTTAAAATGGGGTCTTTAATAATATCAGTCTCCAAATATGTGTAATAAATCTGAAAAAAACACAGCTCAGCTTTACAGTTTATCCAGAAAGTATTTAGACCCCCCCACCCCCTTCTCAATTATATGTTGCAACCTGATGCTACAGTTGTTTAAATTCATTTTTTCTCTCATTACACTCAGTACCCTTTAAAGACCCTGTAAAGTGAAATCCAAAGTTTTTGGTTTAATACACTAGAAGTGTTGGAATATGGTTGCTGTAAACGTGAAAACACTGAGATCTACCTGTACATGTGGCTGAATTTTGGATTTAGACCGTTAGAAAGTTTTTCACCTCTGTCCTGGCTTGGTTTAATTTGGGTGGGGCCAATATGTGGGCTTGTGATGTCACGAGCCCACAGTAGAGAATGACCCCGCCCCTCTAACACTACAATATAAAATCCCAGAGCAGTAAATCTCATTACATGTCTGTTATTACCTGATGTCACTGCCTTTATTGAAAGTTAACAGTCAGTTAAATGCCGTTTTTCTGCTCATTGCCTCTGCCAAGAAGGTTATGTGATCAGCAGGGTTTGTTTGTTTGTTTGTTAGTTTGTTAGCAACATAACTCAAAAAGATGTAGATGGATTTTGATTAAATTTTCAGAAAATGTCACAAATGGCATAAGAAAGAACTATTTAGATTTTGGGGGTGATCCGGATCACCGTCTGGATCAAGAAATTTTTTAAAGGAATTTACTATTGGGAGATAGGGCTAATGGCGAGGTCAATTTACCAAATCTATCAGCCACAGTGGTCTGTGGATCATTTAAAGCAGTGTTTCCTAACCATTTTTCCTTGGAGCCCCCCTGCCCCTACATGTACCTAAGAAAAGCAAGCCCCCCCCCCCCCATAACCCCAGAGGGAAGAAAAAGAGACACCATCAAAAATCAACATAGATTTTAATTGTTTCACTGATAGGTGTGGAGTGTAGGAGCACTTTGAGTAATCAGACAACTAGAAAAGCTCAACACCATTTACCATTTACATTGACATAAGTATTTAGCCCCTTTGCAACATTTGAAATTTAGCCCAGCTCCCTCCCATTTCTCTGGATCTTTGCTGATATGTTTCTACACCTTCATTGGAGTCCACCTGCGAAAAATTACACTGATATGACATGATTGGGGAAGGCACACAGATCTCTATAGAAGGCCACATAGCTAACAATGCATATCAGAGCAAAAACCAAGCCATGAGATCAAAGGAATGAGCTGCGGAGCTCAGAGACAGGATTGTTGCAAGGCACAGATCTGGAGAAAGCAACAGAAATTTCTGCTGCACTGAAGGTTCCCAAGAGCACGGTGTGTTCCATAATTCTCAAATGGAATTAGTTTTGCACAACCAGGAATCTTCCAAGAGCTGGTCGCCTTGCCAAACTGAAGGGGGCCTTAGTAAGAGAGGTGGCTAAGGACCTGATGATCACTCTGACCGAGCTCCAGAGATCCTGTGTGGAGATGCTACAAAGTTCCAGATGGATAACCATCACTGCAGCTCTCCATTGTGTGCAAAGCTATTGGCCTCTATGTGGAGTTTTTTGCAAACTCCAAGTGGTCTTGCACAGATTTCTTAAATTCTGTTTTGACTTAGTCATTACGGGACATTGAGTGTAGATTAGAGAGGGAAAAATATTTTTAATGTCTGTAGCATCAGGCTGCAACATAACAATTTTTTTTTAAAAGTGAAGGGGGTCTGAATACTTTTTCAATGTACAATAAATGATTTACAGGCTTCAAATAATTTCTTGTTCAGCTAGAACTTATGCTAATATTTTCTAAGCATTTAAAGCAGAATTTGCTGTTTAGAGCTTTTACTAAGCTGAGAAGCACACACCTCTATCAGTCTTGTCTCCCTTAATGTGTTTGTTTTCAATATGAACTAGAACGTGGGCTGAAAACTGGGGCTCATTAAATGTCATAACGAAGAAACACACAGTTCTGAGCTATTAGTCTAATTTTGATAATAAAATTTAACCCTCGGGCTAAATGAACCTTTGAAGAGAGTGTGCACAAACTAAAACACACTATTGTTTATACCAAGGCTGTAATTGACAAGTTTTAGTGAAAAGCTTTAGCTTGGAAATAGGACTTACCATAATGGTATTATGCTTCAAAACAGGATTATCCAACAACCCTTTAATCATGAAAACCTTACACAGAGTAAATAAAAGGCTTCCAGCTCCACGTACACACGATTAGAGCATGCATCTATGAAGGTCTGATGTAATGAGGATGAGATGTTTCTTCATAAAGCTAGCAGAGGTCTGTTAACAAGCCACAAACAAGACCAGAGAGGCTAAGATTGATGAAGAAGAAAACTTTGGGTACTATGTAAGCTCTTATAACTGGTGGTCCAAGTATATTTATGAAAGATGGTTCAGGGTGAAGGGCTGGGGTGGGTCTGAAGAACACTGATTCTTGGAAAATTTCCACAGATGGACATAAAAATTAATTACATTGACCTTTGCTCTACAAAATTTACTGAGTTCATCCTTGAGTCAGATTATTTTATGCTGTCATCACTGCTGCGTCCACAGCTGTGTGAGAGTTCACAGGTAGTCTGGAAGATGGGTCAAAGACCGTCAATCATCGCTACAACAGCAGTGCTCTTTGTGATGCTAGCAGTCCTTTGTTTTGAAAAGAAGAAAACAGAAAAAGCGTGTGAGGACTCATCTATGTATCTGAAGATGACTATCCTTGGCTATCCTTCAGATAGAACCTGATCTATGAATGTGATGAAAAGCGAAGCTAGCTTTGCTGGAGGTACACAGAAGATCCCCTGAATGGGAAAAAGTGGGGTCTGTAATGACATCAGTCTAGTAAATGAAGGTACAAAGATGGGGAGCAAACGTGATCCTATTGGTAGGTGTCAGGGTTTGTTGACATCAGGTCAGGAAAACCACACAAAAGATGCAAGAAAAACACTGACATGCCAGTCTTACCATCTAGTATTAGGAGGTTATGGCTGTATGATCAGCCACAACCTGCCCATGTGTGGCTGGGTTAGTGTTAACTCTAAGTATTTAAGAAATTGTTGTACAATGTTAAAGGTAACATAAATCACTGACTACTCAAATACTGATGGTATTTGTATTCATCCCAAACATTGACTTTTCGTTGGTCATAGTTTAGTGCACGTAGTCACACGACAAATAGATCCAAATCATTCAAAAAAAAAAAAAACGAAATGTGACAGTATTTCATCAACCTTTATTTAAATCTCAAGGATCATTGAGATTCCCCTCATTTACAATGATGTCAAGCTACAAGATAATAATACAGAATAATAAAAATAAAGACACTACTAATAATACATTTCAAAAAACAGTAATGATAATAAAGTAAAATTACAGATGATAAGCAAAGTTAGCAGGATTTTACTCAGAGAAACAATCAAAACCGTAGCCAAAACAATTCGAAATAATCGACTCAAATTGTCTCAGGGAGATTAGACCATCAGTCTTAAGTGTGTGTTGTAAAAGATTCCACATGTTTGGAGCACAAAGACTAAAAGCAGATTTTCCCAGCTCAGACTAACCGGCAGAACCTGAAGCATTAAACAGTCAATAGAACAAGTTTGGTAAGGTCAAGACGACCAGTTTAGCATTGATGTTATATAAGACGGTGTATGCCCAATGAGCGATTTATAAATAAAGAGATATAGGTGTTTATCATGCCACTGTACCAGAGAAGGCCAACCAACTTTGTTATACAGAACACAAGGATGAGTGTTGGGTCTCCTGTTATAAATCTAAGAGATGAGTGATAAACTTAGCACAGAGATTTAAGAGTGGAAGCAGCGACATGTCTATAGACAATATTCCCATAGACTAGCACTGACATAAGACCACCCCAATAACACTTTTCCTACAGTTAAAAGGGAAGTTTGCTTACAAGGAACTCAATGTGGCATTTAAATGTGTTTCATCAGGCCAAATCCCAGTATATGTATAAACTGTTACTCTTTCAATAATTGTACCATCCAGTGTGGATAAATGTAGACAGTTAAGAGGAACATCTTTAGCCTGGGAAAAAAGCATCAATTTTGTTTTGTTACAATTAAGAATGAGCTTAAGGCTTACAAGTGCATTTTGAAGGATATCAAATGATATTTGTAATTGCTTGACAACAAGCTGAACAGAATCATCAAAACAATACAAAATCATATCATCTGCATACAGATGGATATTGCAGTCATTAGAAACTGTGTCAACAACACGTGTAACAGCAGAGGTAGTCCTGTGCATGGATCTAAAACCTGACTGATGAGGACTAAGCACAGAATGATTTGAGAGAAATGTTCGGGATAATTTGGAGACAGGGTGATAACTATTGGGGTCTGTGTTGTCTCCTCTGTTATATTGAGAGGCCATTTGAGCAGTTTTCCAAAGGATCTATTTGTCTGCTCCAGTTGATTTCCTAGGATCAATGGTTTCAAGGCAAAGGCTACATCATTTGGAGAGATGGGGTGTAAAGTGAACTGTAAAGGATTGTTTATGGGGTTAGATGTCATTACTTTGCCCATATCATAAAAACTATGACCAGTGCCAGCAAAATGCTTATTAAAAGCCCCATTACCCCTCATCAATAGCAACAGACTTATCATTTCAGTAGCAAGGCACCCCTGTAGATAATGGTAAAAAGTGTGAAATTTTGCAGCATGCTTTCAATGGGAAAAAGTAGCGCCATCTGGTGGATAATATAAAAATTAAAAGATTGAAAGCTAGTAGTCCAAAATAAAATCTTAACATAAAGAAATGCATTGGTTAATGTTAAAATAAATGAGGGGTCAAAAATGGCATTTTCAGTGGTTTTCAATGGGACCTTTTTTTTTTCCTTAGAAACAAATGTGTCAGTTTTTATGTAGCTTGGCCATTTTAGGCTTGTTTAACTCATTGAGTGCCATTGACGTATATACACGTCATTTAAAAACCAACGCTTGAGTGCCATTGATGTTTATATACATCAAAGTGTTTTTTTGGTGGCTGGCATAAGGGGCCGCTCTCACGCTCCCTGTGAGTTATTTTGGGGCTTCTGGGATATGTAGTCGGAACACTACAGTCAGAAGAGACGGTAGATCAAAGCCACAGATCAGAGGTGGAGACCACCCTGGGGTCAAAGAGCAGAGCAATCATTACAGAGGTAATCTAAGCTAAAAGTTCTGACTTAGACGCTGGAAGAAACTTTAAACTTTCGCCTGAGAAATCGCTTAGTCACTGAAACCGACACTGAACTTAACGACAGCAAATCCAGGGATTGGCGCGTTCATTGATCTGCCTCGGCCGGCCAAGAGGCTAAAGAATGCCGCGAGGTCTCCCCCCGTGCGTTGGAGAAATAAGGCAGCCTCTCGCCAGCTGAATGCACACAGCGACGACACTTCAGAGACTGACTTTTCTGACCCAGACTCTGAGGAATGGCTGCCAAGTGAGCGGAGCATCTTGTTCTCCATCCCAGAGGGATGGAGGTAAGTTAACATTAGGAACCCACTGATTATTCAGCCAGATTTATCAAATGAAACATCACTCATGCTCCTGTGATTTCAGGAGCAGACTTGAGAGAAGAGCAAGCCCCATGCAGTTCTGCAACACTGTTGGCAGAAAAAGAGGTAAGAACAACAAAAAAATCTATTTAATAGATTTTATATATATTGAATATAAAATAAATATTATAGCTATTATATTACTTCTATAATTTATAGGTAGTGCCAAGGGGCACGCAAGCAGGAGAGGACATGGGCGTATAGGGGGGTCCCGTGGAGGCCGTCCAGTTCCAGAGTGTGAATGGCATGACAGTAACTGGAAGCATTATTTATTTTACAATAAAATAACATTTGTAATACATTTTTCAGATGTCTTTTATGTCATTGAAGGCAAAATTATAACATAAAAATCCCTGTTTTTCTTGACATACTCTCTTTCACAAAAATGCATTTTTCTCAGCTTTCCAGAAAAAAAAGTGGTCTTTTTGGTGAAACTAGTCTCTATTCAACTTAAGATAAATCAAGAACGGAACAAGGTGCAAACAAACGGTTTTCTCCATGATGAAATAGAGAGTTTCTTCTTTCATTTTGCTATTTGGTGTTTCTAGAGTCATAGTACAAAATATTCTGTGGATCTTGAAAGACGACTCAAAATGGCCAAAAACGCTGGCACAAGCCACTTTCCATTTTATAAAAGGGCTGACACTCAATGAGTTAAGAAACTGAGACAACGATTCTAACTTTTTAAAAAATGAATATCCTCTGGCAAATTTGAGTTATATTCATTCAACACAGCAGAAATGGCTTGAAAATAAAAAAACTGAATGGCACAAAATGTCCCTAGGATCTCTTGAGGGTTAATTTATCACAGGCTAAACCAACTATCACAGATAGTTCTGAATAACTCTAGATGGAACAAACTACAACCAGCACTAATGTTAGATTAGAAATAACAATGACGAATTAGAGAAAACTCTGGACTGGGACTTTATCTTCCTTTTTTACGTACCAAAACTGAGGAATGAACCGAACCATGACCTCTGTGATCCATTACACTCCAAACGACTACAGTTTCTCTGTTTCTCTCCATTTGCCTCCACTGTTTTCCTTGCACCATGCTGTTTTTGCAACTGTTGTTATCTAATGGGGGAAATCTACTCCAATTGGTTTGATTCAGTGCTGAAAAGGAAGTCATTATCTTTGTTATGGTACTATGATTACATGATAGCCATCACTGTAGCGTCTTTATCTTAGCTCAATATGAATACTGGAAACATGGGGAGATGCTATCATGGCATCATGTTAACTAAGTCCACTTTTAAGCAAAATTGTTTTCTTTATCACCACCTTTGCAGAGCAGTGAGCCATGTTTAAAGCCTATTCTTTTACTCCTTGAACAGATAAAACACAGTTTAATGCCCTTTGTGAAAATATCAGATCTTAATGAAATGAGTTAGGTATTGCATGGCAGATTCAAACCAGCTGTTTTCCACCTCTTTCACATGTTTCTGCAAAGATAAATGCTCACCTGCTGATGTTTCATAGTCTGAACAGCATGCCGTGTAGATATCTAATTCTCATCTGACTTTCAGCACAAAAAGCAAGTGATCATCTCCAAGAAGTTCAACTATTAGACACATACAAACCATCCTCTTTCATTTCAAAAGGTTCTTTCTTAAATTAATACAGTATTGATTTAAAGCCTCACCAGCTTTAAGCATTTCCCTCCTGAGTCCTATTATCCTGATGTCCCATTAGTCAACCAAGTGGCCCAAAGCTCTGCACTCTACGATGATCATTTATCTAAAAATTACATCATTAAAATGAGAGATCATAACCGGTTTACACTGCTGTTCATCTATCATGCCTATGCATAGAAGAAAGACTGATGATGAAGGAGGAAAGACTGCATTTGTTAGAGGAAGTTGCAGCACTATGCATCAGTGAAGAGGACTTTTGAAGTAACAACCTGAGGTCAAAGCCTGGCCATGTTCTGTCCACTGCTTCCACATTTTAAAAGATCTGCACACACCAGGGGTGTGACAAGAAAATATATTCACCTTTTGTGTGGTGTGTAAAATGGGAAGCAATTAAAAGTAGCACAATCACTTGATATTTTTGGGTATAATCATGCTCGACATAACTGGCTGAACTATGTCAGCAGGGGAGACCGAAAATGTGACGGATTATAAAATTGGCCCACCAACCGCTGATATATACATATACAACTAATCTGAACCCCAGTGGAGAAAAAAATGAGGTAACAGAACTTGAGATTTTGTTCATTTTATTTCAAACCACATTGTAGATATTGAGAGAAATTCAACATATAATGTCACGTACATTACTTTAGTTAAACCTGAAGTGATTTGTCTCAGTTGATTCTTTATATGAGTTAAACTAGACTCATGTATTTGACCAGTGTGTATGAACTATCTATTTAGTCCACTGATGATCATTCCTGTACATAATGGTAGTGACTATTAGATCCACACTCTGGGCCCACTGGCATGCATGCAGTAAATTGAGCTGTGAGCAGGACTGTTGTGGATCTGGAAAGGACTGTGATTGTCTCTGGGAGATCAGGAAGTCCTCCACTCCTCTGTCTCTGCTGGGATGTTCTGGGTTTTACCTTTATGCACACAGATGAAGAAGGTTGCCTGTCTCCCTCATTTTTTCTGGACTAGGAGAGGGCTGTGTTGGAGCCCCTTAAGGTCCTGAAGTCTGTAGGAGTGGACACTTGTGAAGGAGATGGACTTCTTCCTCTTTTTCTTATCTGTCAGTCATTCTTTTGGAGACCCGCCTCATCAGCATGCATCCAAACTAAAAAAATAAAATCTATCTTTTTAATGTGTTAATGGTAATAACTTACAATTACATACAAAACATAGAAACCAGGGGTGCAAAGTTACTAATTACATTTACTCAAGTTTTTATAATTGAGTAGCATTTTTGTGTACTTGTACTTTTTTGAGTACTTTTCAAAATCACTACTTTTACTTTTACTTAAATACATTTTGAGGAAAGAATTGTACCTCACTAAATTTTAAAAAGTATTAAGTACTGAGTTTAAAAAAACACTAAAAGCCAAAATAAGGTGATTCTAGCTTTCAGCCAACAAGAATATGTCTTGAAGTTTGACTTTCACAGCACATGATGGTCAGTAGTAAGGGGAAAGGTTTCAGATTTCATCTGAAAACAGCTGCTGCATTTGACTTTAGTCTAAGTCTCACCTTATAACAACAACCTGGTTATAGATTTATATTCTTTTGTAGTTGTTTCACATTCAGAAAAGATCATATTTTGCTGTATATAGCTACTCAGTACTTTGAGTAAATTTTAAATGACTTAGGCTACTTTTTACTTTTTCTTGAGTAGATTTACAGATTACTACTTTTACTTTAGTATATTTTAAGTAACTTTACTTTTACTTCAGTACAATAATCTAGTACTACACCTCTGTCAGAAATAAACCTGTTGATGCCCTACACCCTCCTTTTAAAACACATCCTCCTCTTTCAACATCACATTTTAGCAGGAGTTAAAGCCATAAAACAATACAGATGGCTAGCAGTTATATTAATTTCCTATCTATGCATAACTGGTTGAAATCAGTAAATTTGCACTTTAAAGGGATACTTCAACATGTTGGCAAATTCGCCCATTGCCATAATTCCTATAGTCTTAGTAATAGATCCGTTTCCTTTGGTTGTTGGTGCAAGCTGTTTCAAGATCTGGGGGGACCGTTAAACCAGCTGCACCGCGAACGCTATTTTAGCAGACAGAGATTTGCTTTCCCTCATCAAACTCATCAAATACACAATCCAACAACTCCAAAACGCTCTCATGGCCAAGTTGTGACCTGTACATTCACCACACTATGAAATAATCATGGAACATTACGAGACGGAGATGTTTTAAACCTAAATGCAAAGCCGGAACTACACTCCAGACATGGCTGCTGCACTGTGTCACTCCGCCCAGTGGTTCACTCAAGAAATAGTTCTGAGTATTTGCTTCATATGTCATAATTGTACATAATTATACATTATTATTTCATAGCGTGGTGAATGTGTAGGTTACAACTTGTCTACGAGAGCGTTTTGGAGTTGTTTGTGTATTTGATGAGTTTGATGAGGAAAAGCAAAAATTCCGTCTACTAAAATAGTGTTCACGGTGCAGCTGGTTTAACGGTCTCCCCAGATCTTGAAACAGCTTGCACTGACAACTAAAGGAAACAAACCTATTACTAAGACTATAGGAATTATGGCAATGGGCAAATTTGTCAAAATGTTGAAGTATCCCTTTAAGATCCAACTAATCTAACAGGTGTAAAACACAACCATGAGGTTTGTGATGACAGTTTATGAAATACTTAGTCACAAGATGTGGTCATTAGTTTGACAGAGCGTCCCATTTACAGGCATTCATTCAGATGGAATGTTTTCACTAAGAAAAGGACAGGCCCGGCATCATTTGGGCAAAATATCTGGAAAGATTGCTCTCATTGATACAATAGAATTATATGTAAATTACTTTGGCTACTTTTGCATGCAACAGCAGAAATTAATTTACAATATGCAAATTCATACAACTTGCAACGCAAGGTAGTTCATTCAAAGGTAAATTTACACAATTGTACACAACTGAAAAAATAACATTTATAAAACAAAATAGAATTACAAACAGACATTAGGATCATTAAGGAGTATCAATAACAACAGAACAGTAGCCTATTCCTCCCAAACTACATCATAAATCATGCTTTTCATTACTTAATAAACCATTACTATTATCCTTATTTAAAAAATAAATTGTTTTCAGTAGAAAAATTATGTTTTTGGATTGTGGCTCCTGTCACTGTTCCTCCTGAGTGGAAAAAGTTTGTGAAGCACTGGTCTTAAGTGTCAAATACCCCTGAATAAATTTTTAAAACCTGAGCTTCTCTGCACTCTACTCTCGCTTTTTTAGGTATCACTCCAGCGGGGTTGTGGCTGCTGATAAAATAAATGTTTCCATGTCACTGCACTTGTATTAAGTGCCTCTTTCGTTATTTTTCAGGACCTGAAATTCAAGAAGGAAGCTTTTGTTTATTATTTTTTTTAACCTTGGAGCAAAGACAGCTTTCATTTTCAGACATGAACACATTTTTTTTCCCATGTCCTCCAAAACTTTGGCCACCTGGCTGACTCGTGTGTCTGACTTTTTGTAGAATAAACAACTACTGCCTTGAGAACCTATGGAGCTCATTAGGTGAGTAGGAGCTTTGTAAAAAGAAGAAGAGAAAGAAGTGAATTGTGTCTCTGTAGCTCCACCACGCAACTTCAAAATGGTGCAGAAATAATGTACTTACTCTTGCAGTGATGTTCTCAGTCTTTACTGGTGAAATTTAACCTTAAAGCCTTTAATATTCACTTTATAAGGACTTTACAGCACTTTAAGCACAATTATTTCATTTTTTGTTCTTTCATGGGAACCCACAGCCATCCTTTTTAAGTCACAGCAGGACTGCAAGCTGTTTCTAAATCTGCTGCTCAGAGTGTCTCAGCGGAGGCTGTAGCTGTACCCAGGGTTTCATTAAAATGATTACTGTACTACTCTCCACTCATTGCCTGCTCTCTTCCTTTAATTTCCCAGATAAGACCAAGCTCTTAGTCCCCTCCTGAGCTCTAAATTAGGCCACTCTAGTGGGTAGGGCATTATTTCTGTTAGAGTTGAAGTATGTGTATCTCTGTTGCCTCATATTTGCACAGCTAACAGTTGTTTGGGTCAGTTCTTGCAGGAAGGATCATTTAAAATGATGCTGAAACTAATGGCCTCATTCGCATCTGCAACACTAGTGTGATTGATGCCATGAGTGTAATAGTGTTATACCCAAAGTGTGCTTGAGGAGTGCTGCAGAGATTAAAATGAACAGTGTTTGGTGAGTTGGTTTGTGCATAAAGTAACAGTTTCCTCTGAATGTCTATGCATATTTCAGCCTATTACTTTGTATTTTTATAGATTTTTAAGTATCAGGGATTTATCTGAAGAAACTTAGTTGTACTTATTGGCACTATATCCACCTTAGCAGTATTTGATTTTTTTTCCTCACAATTTATCATTCCTTAGTGTCTCCTTCCCCTCAGGTTGAGAGTGTGGCTTTCATCCTCAACAGCACACTATCTTTCCAGGCCCACATCAATATTGTTACCAGGCCTGCATACTCCCATCTTTTGTTCTATTTTAGTTTACACTCTGGTCATCCCCAGAAATCCCTTCAAAGACTGCAATGAGCCAAACATACTGCCACCTGTATCATCTCCAGAACCTCATCCAGTAATCACATCACTCCTTTTTTTCAACACCTACCCTGGCTCCCAGTCAACTACCGCACTGACTTCAAGATTCTGCTCCTCACCTTAAAGGACATAACCTTGCCTCTCAATAACTTTCGGACCTCCTGCACATCAGCACACCCTCCCACACTCTCAGGTCCTCTTCCTTTATCCTCCTCAATTTTCCACCCTCCATCATTGAATCTAAAATCTTTAGCAGCTCAGGCCCCCACCTCTGGGTCCCCCTACCTCCAGACATCCATAACATTATGGACCTTAGAGCTTAACAACCAGAGGCCCTAACAGGGCGGAAGTTTGTTTGCCTTCAAGTCAAATGTCTCTTGATGGCTACTATAATTGTTATAAAGCAACCACAGATCTCAGATGCCTCCAACTGCTGCTACAGTGAGACACTGCAACTGTCAGGACAGAAATACACGCTAAAACTTAAAAAAAAAATCATTTTAAACTACTGGTTAGGGTTAAGGTAAGGGTTAGGATACCAACACTTACAAGTCAAAACCTTGACCTGCAAAAAATTACTGCAAAACATTCAACAAAGCCAACATGGAGACTAATGCGATTAACATAGCTAAGGCTAAAGCTAACAAAGCTACTTTAGCAATCTAGATAACATAGCTATCATGGCCATATCTAAAGCTAACGAAGTTATGTTTGTTTCATAGATAACTTAGCTACATAGCTAACATGGCCCTATCTATACCTCACAAAACTGCATTAGCTACAAAGACAGCATAGCTAAATTGTGAATGTGGCTAAATCTAAAGCTAAGAACACATTTTAGCTAGGCAGATAACTTAGCTATGTAGCTACCATAGCTAAAACTAAAACAAACAAAGCTTTGTTAGTTAAAATGTAGTTAATGTTGCTTTATTTGCTTTACCTTTAGCTACACTGGTTGTGTAGCTTGGCTTATGTAGCTAACAAAGCTTTGTTAGCACTAGATTTGGCTACATAGCAACTCTTTCTATGTAGCTAATGTGGCTAAATCTAAATGAAACAAAAGTATGTTAGCTACATATAATGGTTCAATGTTCCGTGTAGCAATACCTAATGCTAATGAAGCTATGTTAGCTATATAAGCCATGTAGCTAACATAGCTACATAACACAGGTAGCTAAAGTAAACAAAGCAACGTTTACTTCAGTATATTATGCAGCATTTGCTAAGGCTAGACCAGTTTTACTTTTGCCAGCCTCAGCTAAAGCTACAGTGGTTTATGTAGTGGGATCAACTACATAGCTAGTGATGCTATGTTAGCTTGAGCTTAAGCCAATGAAGGTAAATCAAGCCACTGTTTGTGTAAGTACTTTTAAAATGAGTCTATACATAATTTTAATTCTAGATTAAAAATCAGACCTTTATTCTGTTTTATGTTTATTTAATTTTTATTAAAATAATAATACTATTATTTATGTATTTTTTGTTAATGTTGTTCAGTCTGTGATGTTTGTAGTGTCATTATTTCAAAAAGGTAACTTTGTTTTTGAATAAGCTGAATTTTTTTTTAAAAAAGCATCTAAATTGCTGTAGCAGCAAATTACATCACTAACATCAATTACAGGCAGTGTTTCACAGTAGTGGTCTAAAATCTACGGTCTGCAGCCAGACCCCTCTCACTCACCGTGCTAATAAAGCCAAGGCTTTGACTGGAGAAGCTGTATACTGTGTGATGAACCCAGAATGTCTGATACACGTTAAATCAGTTGAAATGTTGTAGCTAAACAGCATGTGCATGGTGCTCAGGTGGTGAAACATTACTCAAACAGTGACAGGCACATTGAGTTCTCAAGTACTTGTACCAATCCCTGCTTTGTTTTTGCCAAGTACAACTGAGGACTAATAGGGCTTTCACATCGGACAAAACTCCTTAAATGTCCTGATATTTCCAGGGTTAGCTTAGACTGAATGAATGAACTTAGATCAACACATTTTTTATCTGCAAGTTTATACAGAATTCTTCCAGCAAGCCCCTCAGAAAATGGCATGCAATTATGTGAGAGCGCAGCATAATATAAAGGCAAATTTATCACCAGGGAGTGGGCAAGGGTGATGGTACGCACACTGTGCAATCCCTACATGAAACCGCCTCGTTACCACCCTGTATGCTCCAGTATGTTCTTCTCTCTTTTGTTGATAAGGTCAACCTATCACTGTCTAAAAGGAAAAACCTGCCATTGTGGTGTAAGATTCTTTCACCTTGTCTGCCATTTCCACATCCTACCTTTCACACTACACTCCGTATCCAGGGTAATAGGACAGCAAGGTGCAGTTCTTTGATCATGTTCACATGAAAAGCATAATATGGCCATACAGACTCTATCTGATTTCTGTTTCTGGTGCTGCTGGTGTCTACATTAGGCTGGAGAGTAAAAATCTAAATTAACATGAGTGACTTAATGTATGCTCTAACTCACAGCTCATTTGAGTTGAGGCCTCAGACTAGTGCAATCTGCCTCCTATGGAACAGGTCTTTTTTCTAAATCTGCTTGAATAAAGTTGCAAGAAAAAGTATGTGAATCTTTCGGGATTTCTTGGATTCCTGCGTAAATTGGTCATAAAATGTGTTAGCTCTTGGAGAAGTCATTAGCCTAGAGGTTCACATACTTTTTCCACCCTGCACTGTGAATGTATACATGTTTTGTTCAACAAAAACATATCAAAACATATCATTTTCTTGTGCGGCATTAGTTTAAGCAGACTGTGTTTGTCTATTGTTGTGACTTAGATGAAGATCAGAACACATTTTATGACCAATGCAGAAATCAAAGAAATCCCAAAGGGTTCACATACTTTTTCTTGCAACTGTATATCACTCTCCAGCATGGCTGCGCTCTTCTCTGCCTCTTGACTTCATCGGTCCGTCTCCATTCAATTCCAGTTGCTATGCTTTCTAACACCTGGTTATGTCACCACATTCAATAACCTTACAGCAAACCTACCTTACAACATGGCATAATATTCCTTGAAAATACAGCCGCTGTCTCTAAACACAGTTGGCATGATGTAAAACATGTCCCTTTTGAAAAATACAACATCCATCGTTGGTGTGTAACACTTAATGGAGGCCCCTGGTCTGAATTGATAGAAAGCATGGAGTGACTGTTTTACAAAAGCAGCGGTTTGGTTGATCAAGTGGAGAGTAATATGCTCAGAGCAGTAGGACAGCATGTGCCTTCCTCGACAATGTTCACATGAAAAGCACAGTAAGGCCATGCTATCAGACTTCATCTGATATCTCTCAGCATGACTACATTATGCAGGAGACTTCAAGGCATACAGTGCATCCGGAAAGTATTCACAACTCTTCACTTTTTCCACAGTTTGTTATGTTACAGGCTCATTCCAACATGGAATAAATTCATGTTTTTCCTCAAAATTCTACACACAACACCCCATAATGACAACATGAAAAAGGTTTTTTTTTAAATTTTTGCAAATTTCTCAAAAATAAAAAACTAAAACATCACATGTACATAAGTATTCACAGCCTTTGCTCAGTACTGTGTTGATGCACCTTTGGCATAACCTGACATGCCAGACGGGTTCGTTTCACACATCCATCTGGGAAAGCTTCAATAGGAAATGTTTGAGAAAAGGCAGAGGCTTTGAAAAATTCTCGGAGTATGATTGGGTGAATGTTCTGTCCGTCACATCTCTATGGGCCAATCAGAGCAACAAAGCAAGTGACGTAGCCGCTAACAAGCTGCACGTGTGCAGCTACTGAGGAATAACACGAAACATGGCGACTATAGACATGTAAATACTCGACTTTTGTCATTTTTGAAAAGAAAACAACTCACTGCTGTTCTTTTTTCTTCTTTTAACGAAGAAATGTCATCAAGTTCTGATAAAACTGGCACTTTAGCAGCATCCATGCTAATCTCTTTCTCCATAACTGCACCAGCTCTTTCTGCTGCTGGTTAACGTCACAACTCTGCTGCGCCTGAAAGTACTGCCCTTCGTAGCTGATTGGTCCTGTCACTTTCTAAACGGGCCCAAACGGTTCAGATGGGAGCTTTGCAAGATGGATTCGCCAGTGAAAAACAAGGAAACGGGCGTATCCATCTGCTTTGCAAGGTTACCTTTGGCAGCAATTACAGCCTCAAGTCTTTTTGAGTATGATACCACAAGCTTGGCACACCTGTCTTTGGGCAGTTTCGCCCATTCCTCTTTGCAGCACCTCTCAAGCTCCATCAGGTTGGGTGGGGAACGTCAGTGCACAGCCATTTTTAGATCTCTCCAGAGATATTCAATCGGATTCAAGTCTGGGCTCTGTGCTGGGGCACTCAAGGACATTCACAGAGTTGTCCTAAAGCCACTCCTTTGATATCTTGGCTGTGTGCTTAGGGTCGTTGTCCTGCTAAAAGATGAACCGTCACCCCAGTCTGAGGTCAAAAGCGCTCTGGAGCAGGTTTTCATCCGGAATGTCTCTTTACATTGCTGCATTCATCTTTCCCTCAATCCTGACTAGTCTCCCAGTTCCTGCAGCTGAAAAAAATCCCCACAGCATGATGCTGCCACTACCATGCTTCACTGTAGGGATGATATTGGCCAGGTGATGAGCGGTGCCTGGTTTCCTCCAAACATGATGCCTGGCATTCACGCCAAAGAGTTCAATCTTTGTCTCATCAGACCAAAAAATTTTCTTTTTCATGGTCTGAGAGTCCTTCAGGTGTCTTTTGGCCAACTCCAGGTGGGCTGCCATGTGCCTTTTACTAAGGAGTGGCTTCTGTCTGGCCACTCTACCATACAGGCCTAATTGGTGGATTGCTGCCGAGATGGTTGACCTTCTGGAAGGTTCTCCACTCTCCACAGAGGACCGCTGGAGCTCTGACAGAGTGACCACCGGGTTCTTGGTCACCTCCCTGACTAAGGCCCTTCTCCCCCAATCGCTGAGTTTAGACGGGGGGACAGCTCTAGGAAGAGTCCTGGTGGTTCTGAACTTCTTCCATTTACAGATGATGGAGGCCACTGTGCTCATTGGGACCTTCAAAGCAGCAGAAATTTTTCTGTACCCTTCCCCAGATTTGTGCCTCGAGACAATCCTGTCTCAGAGGTCTACAGACAAATCCTTTGACTTCATGCTTGGTTTGTGTTCTGACATGCACTGTCACCTGTTGGACATTATATAGACCGGTGTGTGCCTTTCCAAATCATGTCCAATCAACTGAATTTACCACAGTTGGACTCCAATTAAGCTGTAGGAACATCTCGAGGATGATCAGTGGAAACAGGATACACCTGAGCTCAATTTTGAGCTCCATGGCAAAGGCTGTGAATACTTATGTACATGTGGTGTCTTGGTTTTTATTTTTAATAAATTAGCAAAAATTTCAAAAAAACTTTTTTCATGTTGTCATTATGGGGTGTTGTGTGTAGAATTTTGAGGAAAAAAATGAATTTATTCCATTTTGGAATGAGCCTGTAACATAACAAAATGTGGAAAAAGTGAAGTCTTGTAACTACTTGCCCGATGCACTGTACAAGTACAATAGAGTTAGGAAATAGTGAAAAGTACATATGCCTCAGAGAAAAAAAATACAACCATGTAACAAACATCACAAGCAAACAACATTAAAATTAGAAAGTGTCCATACCATATTCCCATTAAACTGAATATATAATTTTTATCTATGATTTATTGAACGTAGGTACGACAGAAAACCAGAGGCACAGTCATTTCCCTACACAAATCAGCATGTTTTCTATCTGGACATTAGCAGAGAATAAGTGACTGAGTGACTATATGTCATGAACCATGGACTAGAACGCAGAGAAAAGGCAGGACCCAAATGCACCACTCAGGAGACCAGTTGAGGAGAAGCCAAAAATCAGAACCTTTAATTCAGTCCGAGTCAAAAACCAGAGATCCAAAAACTCACAGCAAAGGTACAGGCAGGGATCAGGCAAGAGCAGAGTTGGGAAAACTGGCAGAGTCGTAACAGTAGACAAGACGAGAGCAAACTAAAGAGCCGGAACGTGAACTAAGGAGAACAACGGACTGACAAGGAGGTGAGTGTGCAGGTGAGTATTATACTATGACTAATCAGTGATGCAGGACAGGTGTGAGCAGCAGCATGCAGGACGGAGAGCAGCAGTGGGAGGAGACGAGGTGAGTGACACATGAGGGATCGGGAGTCAGTGAGGAAAGGCGGGGCGAGGTGAGCGGAGCGGAATCAATCTAAAACAGAAAAGGAAAATTAGAACACGCAAAACATAAAACAGACATGAATGTGCAAAAATAAAAGTGAACAAAAATGGACTTAACAGACAGGGATCATGACAGTGCCCCCCCCTCAAGGGCCGGCTCCTGACGGCCCAGGAACATCAGGGTGAGAGGCATGGAAGTCATGGATGAGGGAGGGGTCCATAATGAAGCGGGAGGGGATCCACGAGCGTTCCTCTGGGCCATAACCCTCCCAATCCACGAGATATTGGAGGCCCCGTCCCCGGCGACGAGCAGCGAGCAGCTTTCTCACGGTGAACACTGGGTCCCCATCGATGAGTCGGGCGGGAGGAGGGGGTTTGGCCGGAGGGACCAGAGCGCTGACCTTGGTGGGTTTTATTTGGCTGACGTGAAAGGCTGGGTGGATCCGCATTGACCTGGGGAGCTTTAATTTCACAGTGACGGGATTGATGATCTTAGAGATGGGAAAAGGTCCAACAAACCTGGGGGCGAGCTTACGGCATTGGACTCGCAGAGGCAGGTGCCGAGTGGAGAGCCAGACCTTCTGTCCATCCTTGTAGTTAGGGGCGGGGGCCCTCTTGCGGTCGGCCGCAGACTTGTACACGGTCAAAGACTTGATAAGATTCTGCCGTGCTCGCTCCCAGGTCCTCCTGCATCTCCTGACCAGAGTCAATGCGGACGGGACTGTGGATTCGGAGTCTAAGGAGGGGAACAGAGATGGTTGAAAACCATGCACCACATGAAAAGGGGAGAAACCAGTGGAGGATGTAGGTAATGTGTTGTGTGCATATTCCAACCAGATTAGCTTCTGTGACCATGAAGCGGGTTCCTGAGATGCCAAACAGCGCAAACCTGTCTCCAGCTCCTGATTGAGGCGCTCTGATTGGCCGTTAGTTTGAGGGTGGAAACCGGATGACAGACTCACACTAGCTCCCAGGAGATTGCAGAACTCCTTCCAAAAACGGGAAACAAACTGAGGTCCTCGGTCGGAAACTATGTCTGTGGGAAAACCATGAAGTCTGAACACATGAGACATCATTACCTCCGCCATTTCCTTGGCCGAGGGCAGTTAAGGCAGAGGAATAAAGTGCACCATATTAGAAAAACGGTCCACCACAGTGAGCACTGTGGTGTTACCTGCGGACGGAGGGAGTCCCGTGACAAAGTCCATGGAAAGGTGTGACCAGGGCCTCTTGGGGACGGGTAAGGGTCTGAGTTCCCCAATGGGTTTCTGTTTGGAGACTTTACAAGTGGCACAAATGGGGCATGCATTGACATATTCAGACGTCTCCTTCCTCATGTTGGGCCACCAGAATCTTTGGGATATAACAAATAAAGTCTTAGCAATACCGGGGTGACATGAGGTCTTGAGAGTGTGGGCCCAATCAATGACGGCACCTCTAAGTTCCGGAACCACGAATAACCTCCCTTCAGGGCACTCTAGGGGGCTCTCTACCTGCCCTAAGGACTCTCTAACCCTGTCAACTATATCCCAAGAGAGGGTGGAAACAAAACAGGACGGAGGTAACATGGACTTGGGTTCAGAATTAATGTTAGCTGAGTCAAAAAGGTGAGAAAGGGAGTCAGGCTTGACATTCTTAGAACCTGGTCTAAAAGCTATGGTGAAATTAAATCTATCAAAAAATAACGACCACCTGGCCTGCCGAGCATTCAACCTCTTGGCCGTCTTTAAATATTCAAGATTTTTGTGATCTGTCCAAACCTGGAAGGGATGAGCCGCTCCCTCCAGCCAATGTCTCCACTCTTCCAGAGCCAACTTAACCGCCAGCAGTTCTCTATCACCTACATCATAATTGTGTTCGGCTTGGGATGATTTCTTAGAGAGAAAGGCGCAGGGGTGCACTTTACCATCAATGGGATCTTTCTGTGACAGAATGGCTCCTATTCCGACATCGGAGGCATCCACCTCCACAATGAATTGCCGGCTGGTGTCTGGAAGAGTGAGAATAGGGGCTGTCGTGAAGCGCTCTTTTAGTACCTGGAATGCAGATTGGCACTCCGGGCTCCAGACGAATGGCCTGTGAGGAGAAGTGAGAGCATGCAGGGGTGAGGCTACAGAGCTGTAGTTACGAATGAATTTACGATAAAAGTTAGCAAAACCTAAGAACCTCTGAACATCCTTACGAGACTTGGGAGTAGGCCAATTAGCTACAGCTGTGACTTTTTCTGGATCCATTCTTACCTCTCCCTCAGCGAGCACAAACCCCAGGAAGGACACTCTGGGTTTGTGAAACTCACACTTTTCAGCTTTAATGAACAGCTGATGTTGCAGCAGCCTCTGGAGGACCAAACGGACATGCTGTCTGTGAGATTCTTCATTGGGAGAGAAGATCAAAATGTCGTCAAGATACACAAATACAAAGATGTCAAGATATTCTCTGAGGACATCGTTAACCAGGTTCTGAAAGACTGCCGGGGCGTTGGTTAGGCCAAAGGGCATGACTAAATACTCATAATGACCAGTAGGGGTGTTGAAAGCTGTCTTCCACTCATCTCCTTCCCTGATCCTGACCAGATGATAAGCATTGCGGAGATCAAGCTTGGTAAATATTTTAGCTCCATCAAGGAGTTCAAAGGCCGTGGAGATGAGTGGAAGAGGGTATCGGTTCTTTACGGTGATTTTATTTAAACCTCGGTAATCAATGCAGGGGCGAAGAGTCTTATCTTTCTTTTCTACAAAGAAAAATCCTGCACCTGCTGGAGAAGAGGAAGGCCTGATAATACCTGCCGCTAGGGAGTCTTTAATGTAGTTCCCCATGGCGGTGCGTTCAGGGGCAGTGAGAGAATACAACCTCCCTCGAGGGGGAGAAGAACCAGGTAGCAGATCTATAGGGCAATCATAGTCACGGTGAGGTGGAAGAGAGGTAGCCTTTTGTTTACTAAAAACCTCAGCTAAATCGTGGTAACATGGAGGAACATTAATTAGATCTGAAGCTGAGGGAACAGGCTCTACCGAAGACCTCTTAGGGAAACAGGTGTCTCTGCATTTCTTTCCCCATCCCTGGACCTGTCCCGTGGACCAATCTATTTGAGGGTTGTGTAGAGCTAACCAGGGGTGTCCTAAAATAATGTCGTGGGTCATGTCAGGAAGCACATGAAAACTGATCCTCTCGGAGTGAGAGTCTGGGAACCTGATTTGGACAGATTGAGAGCGGTGAGTGATTTTGCCCAGCAGGGAGCCATCTACGGCCTTCACCTCCAGAGGACGAGGTAGTCTAAACAGGTTCAAAGCTAGGGTCCTAGTGAGACGAGAATGGATCAGGTTAGCTTCAGCTCCCGAGTCTATTAAGGCAGGAACTTTAAAACAGTCATGGTTGGTGCAGAGCTCTATCTGAGGTCGGACATAGTTAATAATGTTCAAGGTGATGACTTCACTCACCGGTTGTAGGAGCTTCTTAGGGTAACGGGTAGCTTTGACGTGACAATTACTCACAGCATGACCTAAGTGACCGCAGTAAAAACACCTTCCGTCCCTCTGTCTGCGGAGCCTCTCCTCCGGGGACAGGCGAGTGTGACCCAGTTGCATGGGCTCCTCGGTGCTGGGTCCTGGGGGCAGTAGAGCGGAGGAGGGAGGGCGACCCGGTGCGGGAAGGTCGGAGGCGTCTCTTCTCCAACTCCGCGGCGGAGATGCACGGTGGCTGGAGCGCCCCCTCTCTCTCTCGCGCTCGGACAGGCGGCGGTCGATCCTGATGGCGAGGGCGATGAGAGGGTCCAATTCGGCCGGTAGGTCGAGGGAAACCATGGCGTTCTTGACGGACTCCGAGAGTCCCTGGAAAAAGGCGTCTGTGAGAGCCGCAGGGTTCCAGTCACTCTCCGCGGCCAGAGTGCGGAACTCTATGGCGAAGTCAGCCACGCGGCGTCTCCCTTGCTTCAGCCGGAGGAGAGCGTGGGAGGCTTCACGTCCGGGAGGGATCTGTTGGAACACCTGCTGGAGGGCTTGAGAGAAGGCAGTCACCGATGAGCAGATAGCCGACCTCCGAACTCCACTCCGCCGTGGCCCAAGCGGCAGCGCGTCCAGAGAGGTGGGACAGGATAAACGCTACCTTGGCTCTGTCGGAGGAGAACGCGGAGGCCTGGAGTTCGAAATGGAGTTCACATTGAGTCAGGAAGGTTCGCACATCTCCGGAGTCCCCTGAGAATTTTTCTGGACGGGAGAGCTGCAGCATGGTAGAGATTACCGGCGGAGCTGGAGAGCTCGTGGTGTCTTGGGCAGGAAGCGTGGCCGGAGTGCCCTCAGGTTGAGCGGCAGGAGGGGTGTCTGCATGGATCATTTGGACAATGGAGTTCATCTGGGAGCTCAGGCCGTGGATTAGCGCCTCCTGCGCGCGGTCATCTCCCTCATGAAGGTGTGCATGGAGGCAATCTGTTCTTCCTGCTGCGCGATCCTTTGGCCCTGAATCTTCAGAGCGTGGCGAACTGGATCCGAGTCTGCTGGGTCCATTCTGGTCAGTCCGTTCTGTCATGAACCATGGACTAGAACACAGAGAAAAGGCAGGACCCAAATGCACCACTCAGGAGACCAGTTGAGGAGAAGCCAAAAATCAGAACCTTTAATTCAGTCCGAGTCAAAAACCAGAGATCCAAAAACTCACAGCAAAGGTACAGGCAGGGATCAGGCAAGAGCAGAGTCGGGAAAACTGGCAGAGTCGTAACAGTAGACAAGACGAGAGCAAACTAAAGAGCCGGAACGTGAACTAAGGAGAACAACGGACTGACAAGGAGGTGAGTGTGCAGGTGAGTATTATACTATGACTAATCAGTGATGCAGGACAGGTGTGAGGAGCAGCATGCAGGACAGAGAGCAGCAGTGGGAGGAGACGAGGTGAGTGACACATGAGGGATCGGGAGTCAGTGAGGAAAGGCGGGGCGAGGTGAGCGGAGCGGAATCAATCTAAAACAGAAAAGGAAAATTAGAACACGCAAAACATAAAACAGACATGAATGTGCAAAAATAAAAGTGAACAAAAATGGACTTAACAGACAGGGATCATGACACTATACTATAGTGACTATACTGTAGATGCTTCTACTCTCATACTGTAAAATATTTAACACTTTACAAGCGTAGTTTAACTCTACGAAGTATGGACCAGTATTGACACCTTTAAGGAGTTCAATTTAACTATATGACTTTAATTGACACTGTCAATTTTGCTTAGTCTTTTACTTGATTAGAGACGTTTGGCTTTACCTCAGCAACCTGGTTGGAAATCTATTTGTTACCACTAAAGAACTCCTCAGTATTAAAAGTAAACTTTAAACTAAATACATTTAACTTTCACTTGAGGAGACTCATAAGCTAGTACTTTTACTGAAGTAACCAGGGTAACTGTGCTTTTATTTGAGTACAACAGCTCTGCATACTTCTCCACATCTGCATATTTCATCAGCTGAGGAAGTACTGATCATGGTGAACATCATAAATATGTAGTTACTGAAAAGATAGAAATTTTCAGCTGGACTAACACCGCTTACTGCTTACTCAGTTTCTCTCAGTATCCATCCATCCATCCACTCTCTTCTGATTCCTGTCACCATCTCAAACTTTCTGCCACTCAGTGTCTGGAACTGAGAAGAGACTTTGCCAGTGTTAATTTTGGCAGCTATTTTTAATTTTAGTCTTAGTTTTCTTTAAATGAAATGCATTTTAGTTTTAGTAACATTTTAGTCATTTCTAACCTTTTTAGTTTTAGTCTAGTTTTAGTTGATGAAAACTCAAAACATTTTAGTCTAGTTCTAGTCCATAAAAAGTCACATTTTAGTCTTCTTTACTTTTAGTCTAAGCATTTATTTTCTTGCCTTAATCTGGTACCAAATCATGGAAGTGTTTTCTATGCACCCTGCCAAACCTGGGGTCCCTGCTTTCTACAGCTGAGAGGTATAATAGCTGTTTGTTTTTTGACAGATTTACCCACAGTGGAGAAATATCACGGGTTTTGAATGTCAGACGAAAACTACATTACATTTTAGTCTAGTTTTAGTTAGTTTAGTTTAGTTTCGTTTAGTTTAGTTTTAGTCATCACAGATCTATTTTTGTTAGTCTTAGTCTAGTTTTGTCATGGAAAAAAAAGGTTGTTGACGAACAATTTTAGTCATAGTTTTAGTCGACAAAATTAACACTGACTTGTGTTATCCGTGACATCACACGCATGCCCTCTATTGTGGTCTCAAGTAAAATGTAGTTTTCTTCTCCAAGGTTTCAAAAATGCACATTCAAGTAGAGAAATTTTGTGTAAGCTCTGAAAAAGCACTCACAATCTTGTAAATCCTTGCTTGTTAACCTTATTTGTACATGTGGATATTTTTGGTAAATAAGCTCCATAGTTAATGAAGTCATCCCTCCCCCAGCGCTGCTTTGTTTCTGTGAAATGACTGTGAAACTCAGATCTGCCAGAACTAAACAGAAAAATACCATTCTGCCATTAAAGTTTCAATGCATCACATTTGCATATTTTGCAACCATAATGCATACTTATGATGAAAATAGGGGCTAAATAAAGCCCTCAGCATCTGAATGCACATGTGATCCTGGCAGTCTGAGAGAATACCAATGAATAGGCCTGTCAGATTAAATGTTCAAAGCTCAAGATGCCGTTTCAGCCCACCAGAAGTGAGGGTTTTTGTGTGGAAAGTGAGGTTTATTCAGGGGACTTTCATAAAGAACTGGTGGAATCATATGCTTCTGAAGTGTTTTTCTTGCTACATCCATCTGCTTACCAATCTGTTTGAACAGAGTGAATCTTTTTTTCCTGCCTCTGCTCAGACTGAATAGCTCCAACTCTTACAGTTGTTGTCCAATGTCAGCATTTGCTTCTCGACTGAAAATTTATCCCAACCAAAACTCAATGTGCTCATACTACAGTCTGAGAGTCATGCATGGAGGTCTCAAACTGATGATTGAAAGATGGGCTGTGACAATATCCCTTGAATGTTTGAAGGGATTTACCTCAAGCTTTGCACATGTCTGCTCTGACTAAGGGATGAACTACTAATTAGATTTTAAGTTAGAAGGTCCAAAACCACCATAATCCTTCATCTTGATCCACCACTGCACTTTCTGGGCATATAACCTGTAGATGTACTCTCCTTTTGGACTGATCTACTGACTAAATTGTCATTTTTGTCGGTGCAAGCTGTTTTTAGATCTGGGGGGTTGATATGCCAGCTGCTCAGCTAATGCTATAGAGACCTCCGGTATTTCCGGCTTTCCCTCATCGAACTCATCAAATACACAATCCAACAACTCCAAAACGCTCTTGTGGACAAGTTGTGACCTGCACATTTACCATGCTATAAAATAATTATGGAACATTACTGTTAGCTGAGCAGCTGGCATATCAGCCCCCCAGATCTAGAAACAGCTTGCACCAACAACTAAAGGAAACAAACCAATTACTAAGACTATAGGGATTATGGCAATGGGTGAACTTGTAAAAATGTTGAAGTATCCCTTTAAACTCATTATTTCTTACTCAGACAATGTCGGCTTGTCCAGTTCATTTGCTGTATTTCCTATTCAGATTAATTTTTTAATTTTTCTCTACTTGAATGTGCATTTTTTGTGAGCAGCAAGACGTTTAGAGAACACAAGTTTTCTTTTTCCTCGTTCATACAGCTCTTAACGGACAGGATGTAGAGATAGAGACCTGCGTCGGACAGCTAACACCTACCTGCCCATTCCCCCTGATCTCCTGATCATTAACACCTGCTGGTGCGGTGTGTGTCATCCCTCTCTCTCACCTTTACACAACACGCGTGTCCAATTCCTCCTAAAGTCTGACCCTCCATGTAATGTACAGAATGACAGAAGCTGTGTTCAGGTTAGGAAATTATAATACTGCGTTCACTTAAGCACTGCCCTTGACAAATAAGGTTTTTCACTGTTCTAAACCAAGTTTTCTCACTGAATGAAGCATGAAAGAAAAGTCTCACATCCTCGTCAGCTATAACGCTCCAAGAACATCAGCAGCTGACAGCCTGGACTAATTTAACTGGACAATATTGATACGAGTAACATCAGGGTGATATTTACAGACTACATCCTTTGTTTTTTAAGCCGTAGGTAGAATTATTTTCCTGATCATTGTTCATGAGTGCCAGAGAGCGCAGCACTCCGTCAGCTCTCTCTGAGAGTTCGTTTTTACTCTGTTTGCCCCTTTCTGTCCCTGTCCTTGTCCGTAAATTAAACGCTTTATGAAAAGAGGCCAATTTTTATGGATAGAAGGAATTTCCCCTCAAATAACAGAATGTTGGCTCAGAATCTCTGTGCCAGGGTCTCTTCCTGTGCGTCATGACGCACATCAGAGCAGTGGAGACGCTGATACTGTCTGCAGCGCTACGAGGAGCGTTAAAGCTTCTGTGCGCATTTAAAGAAATTAGACTGTGCCTTGTTTACTAATTTAAACAGTTTTAGTGCAAAAATTAAATTCAGACCTGATCCCAACGCAGCCATCACTCAGTTCTTTTAGTAGAGCTAACAGGATAAGTCTGGTTAAAAACTGCTGCAGGTGCTCTTGAAATATGTCTGTCATTAATTATTCCCTAATGTTAACTCAAAAGCCCTGAATCTTTATCTCTGGTGAAAGTGCGTTATCTCTGATAACTGATGAATGTAAAAAGAAATATCTTGGATTTTGATAACAGATTGACCCTGCTGATCACAACATGGAAATTTCACTCTTGTTGCCAAACTGAAAAACTCAAATCAGATGTTTCTTTTTTACTTTGAAAAGCTTAAAAGCACATGCTACAGAATAAATAAAAACCTTACATTAATATTTCTGCATTTTTTAAGAAATATGACCCTCCGCAATGACACAACAGCTGCAGTACCTCCTTAGACAGGTATTTTGAGTGTAATTCATCTGCCAAAAGAGGGAACACAATATAAATAAAGTTAAAGACAAATTTGATTAATTGTCCCATTATTATTTATATTTTTATCGATATCGTGATAATATCATTATCGTGACTTTTTTTTGCCCACGATAATCGTGAAGTGAAAATCTGATATCGTGACAGCCCTAGTGTGAACGTGCGTACAGGAAGAAAGAAGGATAAACAGAGCAGATGCTTCAAGGGGCTTCTTTTTTTCTTTCTCTCTTTTTTAGGCCATGGAATAGAAAGGAAACTGGGGACTTTTCTTTCAGTCATGGATTACTTTTATGAAAATTACTTGAATTGTAAAACTAACATGCTTTGTTATAAAGTAATCTGAGTACTCTAATGGATTATTTTGTAACACATTACCCCAACACTGCCCATGAATGCCAAGATGCTGCAGAGACAACTTTTGAAAAACATGGCTGACAGAGAGACCACTCCACTGGTAGCCAAGAGGAGAAGGCTGCAGAAGGACTGCAGTGATTAGGTAAACCCAACAAATGGCTAGAAAATGAGAGAAAATGTTCATGATATGTTAAAATTATTTTTTACAGTTTGAATAATATTCTGTTATTGCTAATGTTGTCAGTTTTTCATTCACACTGAACCAGCGTTTTGGAAGCCTAAAAATGCTACTTTTTGAAACCGGGTCCCAGAGTGATTTCATTTCATCTCCATGTGTACAACCAAGCGCATCTTTCCAGAAATAATTACGTCATAGCCCACTTACCCTGCATGCACAAGCCCAGCTAACAACAACCATTACGGCAGATTACATGATTGTGTTCATGTCTTCTGCTCCTCTTCTACCACCATGACCAGCAAATGGTCATGGAGAACAGCATACGCCAGATTGCAAAGCGCAATCAGAAGAGCTGCCAGGAGAAAGTTTTGGGTTAGAGAAAAGTGCGCTTGCTTGTAAAAGCACTCAGACGTGATAAGAGAAGCAGAACAAGAGCCAGTAAAAGTGGTAAATTAGCAATAAAGAGGGAATCTATGTAAGATAAAGCTCTATACAAATGAGGCATTAAAACTGATACATTTAAGAGCAAAAACAGAAAGAGAGCAAACAATAAACTGGACAGAAGCATTAAAAGAGTGAGGTAAAAAGTGAAATGAAATAAAAGAAGAGTAAAAATAGAAGTAAATCTGTTAAAAGATTAGAACCAAATTAAACCATTAAAACCAATTAAGAAGACGAAGGCCACATCCCATAAAAGCAAGTCTGTAAAAATGTGTTTTAAGAAGTGATTTAAAAGAACTGACTGATTCTGCATGCCTTATTTCCTCAGGTCAGTTGTTCCAAAGTCAAGGAGCCTTGATGGAAAATGCTTGATCACCTTTAGTTTTAACTCTCGATTTTGGAACGACAAGGAGGTTCCCACCTGAGGATCTAAGGCTGCAGGCTGGGACATATAGGGTTAAAGGTTCTATTATGTAGTTTGGAGCCAGGACCTATAGTGCTGTAAAAGTAATGAGTAAAATCTTAGTCAATTCTAAAACTAAGTGGAAAGATATTAAAATCTGGGTGATGTGATGTCGTTTGTTAAAACCTGTTAGAAGCCTAGCTGCTGCGTTTTGCACCGGGAGAAGGTGAGAGAGGGATTTTTTGGCTGATACGGGAGAGAGTTACAATAGTCCAGATGGGAAAAAGGGGTGTGGTTACCTTTTCCATATCTGACTGATGGAGAATTGGTTTTATTCTGGCCATCGTTGGGGTGTTGATTTAATATTAACTGACAATAGACCAAGGCTGTTTTTAATGGTATTGGAGGAGATTTGAATATTGAAAGAATAATTTCAGAAAACTTTTTCAAAAACAAAACAGAAATATATCATTTTTGTCTCCATGTGGACAAACCCTCTCACAGCAACACCATCATCATTCTTCATTCTTCTTTGCTTACGTTTTTTGACTGCTGTGAATGTAGAGCGCCCTGTGCTCTTATTCAACCAAGGAAATGACTTTAATCATCACTATCAGCTGCACTATAGAGCTGAAACAAACAACAGGATGATTAGATGACAAAAGCAGCTCCTTAAGACACCTTATAACAGTATTGATTATTGTACAAGCCATTAGAGCTGAGCAACATGTAACCGAAGCAGTCTGAGCCAAACTAAGGAGCATCACAGCTGTTGGCCATTTGCCAGATACAGAATGTGCTTAAATGTCAAGTGTATGTTAAATGAGAGTTAACATAAAGTAGCCACTCGATAAATTAACCAGTTAAATCAAAACATTTCTATTCTGTCATAACTGAATAGAACAGTGAGGATGGGGGGGGGGGGTCAGCTTTCCTCTGATATTTTATTCCACCTGTCTCTTTTGCTGTTGCTTGTTTTTTTATTTTTGGCAGCAGCTCTATAGCCTGAAATTGGTGTGATTTATTCATTCAAAGAGGGCTTGGTTGTTTCACAACCATGTTTTTGCTCCTTGTGATCTCTGACAAAAACTGTGTGTGTAATCTTCAGAACCCTGAATGACCTAGTCTGAAACCTCACACAGGACTGTTGACATTTCAGGAGGGACAGGTGGACAAAACTTCTGCAATCACTTTTCTCAAAGAATAACTGGGCAAATGGACGTTTTTATATCTCCGCTGACATCCCATTACAGATGGGTTCTTCAGTGTTTTTTTCAGACTACACAGCACCTGAAAGATTGTTCTAAAAATATAAATGTTAACCAAGGAGATAGTTTGGTGTTGACATGTTGGTACAACTACTGTATGTTTATGCCCCCTTGCCAGAACTCACCAGGGCCAGAGGCATTGTATTTTGGGGTTTTCTGTCCATCTACACATATAACCACTGGTCAATACATTCATGCATCCATTGATGTGTCTTCCAGCTTACCTGGCGTGAAGATGAACTGATTAGATTTAAGGAGCAGGGCTGGTTCATGACATGGATGTTGAATTCCAGGCCTGACCACAAAATTAGCTGGGCCCCTGACAGACCAGCGAATGCCCCCCCCCCCCCTTGTGATTTTTTGATGGTGTCAATGTAACAGATATCTGCTGGATCAATAGCACTGGTTCTAGCATGTCCTAGCTAGCAGTTGCCCCATCTTGGAAGTGAAAAGCGTGTCAAGCTACAATTAGATGCCAATTCTTAACCCCTTTTTTCACACCTTGTTGACACTTCTGTTTAAACCTTTTCAACCATTTTTGCCACTTTTAGGCCTTATTTACGGTGGCCGAGAGGTCTCACACAAATGCAATACAAAACGCTTTGCAAAAAGAAAAAACACGATGACATTTGAGAAAAACACATAAGCAAAAGTTTACAACACAAATACAAAAACTTGCTGCAGCGCATGAATACAAACACTCAGTGCCGCGCATGGATGCATAAATTTGGCACAGCGCAGAGGCAAACAGATTCCACAACAGCACAAAAATACAACAACTTGGTGCAGCAGATGCAAATAAAAAGTCACAACACAACGGAAGTGGGGCCGTTATGTATCCATGCGTGGCGCTGAGTGTTTGTATTTATGTGTTGCAGCAAGTTTTTGTATTCGTGTTGTAAACTTTTGTTTATGTGTTTTTCTCAAACGTTGTCATGTTTTTTCTTTTTGCAAAGCGTTTTGAATTTGCATTCGTGTGAGACTTCGCGGCCACCGTACTTATTGCCTTTTTAACCATCTTTGTCACTTTTAACCCACTTTTGCCATTTTCAAAATCCAGTTTCCCTACCTTTTCTGCCCATATTCGCTTATTTTAATCGAATTTCACCACTTTTTCTTCCCTTTTGCTACCTTTAACCCATTTTTGCAATTTGGCATCTATTTCTTGCTGCTGTAAACCAATTTCTGCCACTTTTAACCCATTCTCCCACTTTAAACCCATTTTTGGCACTTTTTAATCTGATGTTACCACCCATTCTGCTCATTTTGCCATTTGAAGCCATTTTTGACACCTTGCAACCCCTTTTCCACTATTTTTCTTCCTGTTTTGCTACTTTAACTCCATATGCACCACTTTTAACCCCTTTTCACTGCTTTGTCTACCATTTTTTTTCCCATTTAAACCCATATAGGCCACTTTCAACCACATTTTACCATGTTTTCTGCCTGTTTTTGCCACTTTAAATTGCTTTTCATAACTTGTTACATCCATTCATGCCAATTTGGATGCATTTGTGCCACTTGCTACCCCTTTGCACCACTTTTTCTGTCAATTTTTAATGCATTTTTCATCTCTCTTTAAGCCCATTTTTTGCCAGTTGAAGCCATATAGGCCACTTTGAACACCCTTTTTGTCCACCTTTTCTGTGCCGCTTTTAATTTGCTCTCACGTCTTATTACATCCATTCTTGCCACTTTAGACCCATTTATGCCACTGGTAACCATTTATCACTACTCTTTCAGGCCATCTTTGCCTCTTTTATGCCTTTTTTGAAACCTGGCACACCAAATGGATTTGTTTTACACATACATCTGGTAAACCTCCCATACACAGCATTTTGGAAAGGGCAGAGCCTTTGAGAAGGCTCGGAGGGTGATTGGATGAATGTTCTGTCATATTTTTACAGGCCAATCAGAGCAACAAAACATGTGACGTAGCTGCTACCGAGGCGTAAATCCATAGAAAACTGCATAACGTGAACCATGGCGACTGTAGACATGTCAGTGCATGACTTTTGTCATTTTTGAAAAGGAAACAGCTCACCGCTGTTCTTTGTCCTTTTAACGAAGAACGGTCATCAAGTTCTGAAAAAACTGGTGCTTTAGCAGCATCCACGCTATTTTCCGGTATAACGGCACCGTCCTCTTGTTGCTACTTGCTTACGTCACGACTCCGCTTCATCCGAAAGTACTGCCCCTCGTAGCTGATTGGTCCTGTCACTGCCTAACTGGGCCCAAACGGTTCAGATGGGAGCTTTGCAAGATGGATTCGCCAGTGAGAAACACGGAAAAGGGCGTATCAATCTGCCTTGCAGGGTTACCTTTATTACCCAGTTTGCCACTTTTAGGCCGTTTTGCCTTTTTGTCACAACTGTTTAATATTTTTACCTTAAAGTTGTCTTAAGTTTCTTCTTTCTTGTTTTCTGGCGTCCTGATGTTTGTGCAAATTTTAGCTCAGCTATGAAGTCTGACATCCCTTTCTAAATGTGTGTTACTGTGCCCATCTATATCGTTAACATTAACCAAAGTTAATTTTATTTGAAGAAAAGGGTTTTACATTTTGAAGAGGACTTTATACTTGGGCATAAATTAATAAATATCATTAATTGTTGCTTTGATAAGAAGTTTTATTGTTAATGTAAAAAAAAAAAATATGGTTATTACAGCTGAACTTTCTGATGGACCCTGATTTTCCTGACCTCCATGGGCCCCATTTGGCCAGGCCTCCTTATAGGCAGTTTGTTAAGCTCTCATCTGACCAAGACCTTATTGCTCAGGTATTTGTTCTGGAGGGGGCTGGGGGTGTCATGTAGCAGAGGGAGCAGGAAACTGGAGCGCATGGAAAAATTCTTGCTGAGGATAAATCCATTTGTAACCAAAATTCATATTCCCTATCATTCACATGTGGGAATCCCCCAATCTTGGAAATTCAAAACTGGCTGTTGACAAGTACCTCCCCATACCACTCCACTTCAAAAACATGATAGCCTATTCATTTTACTGCTGCTTAATGAGCAAGATACTCTTGTTAGCATAATAATACGGTGGTGCAGGGTTATGTGCCTGACAGAACAATCACTTTTATGGATGCAGTAGTTATGAATAATGAAATAGCCTCCAGGTTTGTTGTTTAACTGAACACCTAGCTGTCTCTGGGTTTACATTAACATGCCGCTCTCTGAACCACAAACTACTTTACATGTGCAGGAAACACTCAAATAAGAATGAGACTGATTTATAACAAGCGGAGAGGATTTAACATCATCATGAATTCCCTCAGCACAAACATGTAATGATGTCTTTTATGTATTCTCCGATTAATATTAAAATGTAATACTCCATCATGTTAGAGGTTATCTTGTTCAACTGCCCTCCTGTGATTCTTGATGAGCCCAAACACGTGTTTCTCTTCTTGATGAGCTTTCTATCCTAAAGCAGCCAGCATCCTGGCTGCATCTGAGACAAAAAAAGCACCTGAAACAGCAACACAAGAAAGCAGGTGGCTAATGCAGGAGGGCTGACATAAATGCCTTTCTACATGGAGTGATATGAGGGAGTCTCATCTGCTGTGTGCTATTTCATCTCAGATGTTTTCCCACAATTTTGTCTCCCAAGCAATGTTTGCTTTTATTCAGTTATATGAGTTGAAAAGATCCAAAATATTAAAGCTTGACAGCTCCTCAGGGTAATTTCACACATTCCTGCTCCCCAAAGGCAGTAAACAAGAATTGTTTGAATTGTGAAGACTGATTCCCCCAAGATCCTCAAAGCAAAGCAGGAAAAAGTGAATTCATAGGAACTATGTTGTAATCTCTCTCACACTGCTGTGACTTTTCTATTTCATTTCAAAATAGCAATTTAGAGCCTCCTGTGTGACAAGTGGGATGTCCTTGAATATGCACATTCAAAACCCAAACAAAGCTGGGAGAACTGGGCTGGATAACTACATGAAATGATTATTCTGAGATGCAGCTTTGTCCTCCATCTCGTGCAAAATTTAAATGCAAATCACTTTTTCTGTTCTCATCTGGGGATTGGCAGTCCAGAATCTAGGGAGGTGACACATTTCCATCACATTAGAGTCTCTTTTTATGTTTTCATTCACAAAGAATGCACAATATTTTCACAATTTCACTGTTATGGAAATTTGCAAGAGGGTCTGGCTACAGCCCTCGAGCAAACCTCTACGCTGGGGCGTTCGGCTGGAGACCTCTACAGTGGGGCGAAACCTCTTCGCTGGGGCGTGATGTACATTGCCCAAGCCTATGCTGGGGCGTGCAGCATGTTAGCTGTTGTTAGCATGACCTAGCTGTTGTTAGCTTGACTACGCTGCTGTGCTTATGACACATTAGCATAGCGTAGAGGTCCGCCGGCTAGGGCGAAGCCCCAACGTACGGGTCTATATTTGGGCATGCAGCACACCCCGGTCTATGCTGGGCTGTGCAGACGCCGACCCGTACACTGTCTACGCTGGACCGTGCAGTAGCAGACGCCGACCAATACGCTGGGGCTTATGGGTCTACGCTATTAAAACCCGACTGCTTCGTGGCAGGTGATATACGTCACGCCCCAGCGTAGAGGTCCATGGCTTGGGCAATGTACATCACGCCCCAGCGAAGAGGTTTTGCCCCACTATAGAGGTCTCCAGCCAAACGCCCCAGCGTAGAGGTTTGCTCGAGGGGTGCAGCCAGATGCCTCTCGAAATTTGAGGAAACAAGCTTTGTGTTTGTTGGAAGACGGTTTGAACAACTTTGGAAGTAATTTGACGAAGTTCACTTTGTATTATGAACAAAATGGAGATGGTGTAATTTTTGTTTGAGGTCATATACAGTACTTAACAAATTTATTAGACCAACTGTTATATTTGTCTCAGAGACCATCCAGCATCATGAAGCGCTTTAATGCGGACTCTTTCATTTTCAGTGAGCTCTCCACGTTTTACCATTTTGAACAGGAATGAGGAGTTTCAAACTGAATTCACCCAAATTTGAGCCGGCTCACTGGGCTTTTCTGAGAAGTCAGGAATTAATCGAGCATAACACTCAACCACTAAAACTAATTATTCTGTTCAGGAATGCAAGTAAATAACTATAATTTGACATATTAATCAAGAAATATTAATGTGCTTTACTATTTTTTCAGGTTTTTTGTAAATCAGTACCTTTGAAAATTCATGGATAACAATAATAATTACATTTTAGCATTAAAAATATCATTTGGGTTAAAGAGCTTCTATATATTGGTGTATTAACCATTGCAGAAACATAAAAAATGATTTTGGTATTTACCAATGCTGTTAATTTAGGGCAGCTGTGGCATAAACCTTACTTTGGTTAGGGTTAGGGTGGTCTGATAAATTTGTTTAGCACTGTACATGTCACAACTATTATTTCAGGGCACTAGCTCACTTATAGATAACCCTCTGAGCTAAGATTTTAAAAGCCTTATGCAATATTTCTGCAATGTTGATTTGCATTTTCCAGGTCATGAACATGCTCAAAAACTCTGAAACTGTTACACACATCCAAAAGTTGGTCACGTAATATGGTCACGTAAATACTTTCTATAAAATGGCTTCACATGTTTGATCTGGTCTTTAAAAAAGGTTCCCCCTCACTATAGATATCAATATGTAAAAACACGCTAATGTACGACAAACACACCATCAGTCACAATTTTTGCAAACATCTTCCTTTTCTTTTAGAATTTACTGCAACATAAAACTTGAAAAACGAGAGTTTAAAAAATCGGACTCTCTAAAGATGAAAATAACAGTCACAGCCACAGCTGTCCCAGCATGCATCATGATTGCAGCTACTTCACTACTGTTAATAATAATATTAACCAACGCAACAACAAGCTGGATAATGTACTGATGCAAAGTAACCACTGATGTTGTTAAAGCTCATCCAATGACAATGCTCTAAGTTAATTATGAAAAAAAAGCATCCTTTGTTTCTGTTGTTTATCATGAGGGATACTTACTGCAAGCTCACTAACTTTTCTCAACACTACTTACTGCCCATTTGATGTTTTGCTAAATTACTCATGTTTGACTCATTGTTGAAGTCTTTTTCAGTGTGCACTCATCCTTTTATTTCCTCAGTTGCATACAGCAGCCAACCTGAATGTCAACCCCTCTTACATCAGTTCAGGGTCCATTATAAAAATATATCTTTGCAAGATAATAGCTCATTAAATGACTGGTTAATGTGATTTCTGCTCCTGAACTTCACTGCACAGCTTATCCATATCAGGGCCTCTGAGGCTTTTTTCTCTGTAAACTGTTAGACAGCATCTTAAATCATCATGATGACAGCAGGAATGACTTTCTATTGCCCTTCAACCCCTGCTAATAAACGAGTAGGAAATATGCCTACCTGCGGACCTCCAGCTGACATGAAGTAGAGCAGAGCAGTGTGGTTTGAGCTGCTCCACACTGGACTATCTGCACATCCCAACATGCAACAGCCCAGACTCACTTGCTCATCCTGACATGCATGCAACAAACCCAGACTTTCTCCACTATCCAATGTGCACAAAGGTTCAAGGGCCTGTATGACATCTGTTTTATATGTTTTTGTACTTCTTTTTTTTTTCCAACCTCTGCCAACACACTCCTCTGTTGCTCCCTGGCTCTTCTAGACTTACTTCAACCCTCATTTCCCAGTGTGTTCAGAAACAGTGAGAGTGATGGGAGTGACAAGTTGCCAGTCTTTGCTAGTTTCTGACATGTGTCTGACATCACCATAATGCAGCAGACTGCACTATCTATAGAAACACAGCCACGTCCTGACACATGAGTCACTTCTATGGCCAGTTCTGTTATTTTCTCTTCACTGTAAATGACAGGGGAACACTTTCAGACACATTCAATCAAGATCTGACACTTTAATGATGTGTGTTTGAATATCCTTCAGCTCCAGTAAAGGACAGCGGTGATTATGGTATGAACTGAGTGATGGTGTAGTTTAATTGGACCTTCGGAGACCTGAGCTTTCATTCGTTATGCATTTTTACATATCTCCTACTTATTTGTGATTAGTGGGACCTGATTAGTACAATAACTAAAGGTCTATTTCACTGTATAACATAGTAAAGACACCACGAGGTAGGACACAATATGGACAATTTTACCATATATGTGATAAAACAGAGCTGGAAATATGCTGAAAGAAAAAGCATGTATTCCCTTTTTGATGCCTGCATCTCAAAAAACACTTTAGGTCCACATTTCTACATTTTTCCACTTACAGTTGCAAGAAAAAGTATGTGAATCCTTTGGGATTTCTTGGATTTCTGCATAAATTGGTCATAAAATGTGTTCTGATCTTCATCTAAGACAATAGACAAACACAGTCTGCTTAAACTAATGCTGCACAAAAAATGACATGTTTTCATGTTTTTATCGAACAAACCATGTAAACATTCACAGTGCAGGGTGGAAAAAGTATGTGAACCCCTAGGCTAATGACTTCTCCAAGCCAGGAGTCAGCCAACCTGGAGTCCAATCAATGTGATGAGATTGGATGTGTTGGTTAAAGCTGCCCTGTCCTATAAAAACACACACCAGCTTTGAATTTGCTGTTCTTCAGAAGCATTGCCTGATGTGAACCATGCCTGGCATAAAAGAGCTCTCAGAAGACCTTCGATCAAGAATTGTTGACTTGCATGAAGCTGGAAAGGGTTACAAAAGTATCTCTGAAAGTCTTGATGTTCATGTGTCCACAGTAAGACAGACTGTCTACAAATGGAGAAAGGTCAGCCCTGTTGCTACTCTCCCTAGGCGTGGTCGTCCTGTAAAGATGACTGCAAGAGCACAGCACAGAATGCTCAATGAGGTGAAGAAGAATCCTAGAGTGTCAGCTAAAGACTTACAGAAATCTCTGGCACATGCTAACATTTGTGTTGACAAATCTACAATAGGTAAAACATTAAACAAGAATGGATTTCATGGGAAGCCACTGTTGTCCAGAAAAAACATTGCTGCACGTTTGAAGTTTGCAAAAGAGCACCTGGATGTTCCACAGCACTACTGGCAAAATATTCTGTGAACAGATGAAACTAAAATTGAGTTGTTTGGAAGGAATACACAACGTTATGTGTGGAGAAAAAAAGGCACAGCACACCAATATCAAAACCTCATCCCAACTGTGAAATATGGTGGAGGGGCCATCATGGTTTGGGGCTGCTTTGCTGCCTCAGGTTCTGGACGGATTGCTGTCATTGATGGAAAAATGAATTCCCAAGTTTATCAAGACATTTTACAGGAAAACTTAAGACCATCTGTCCACCAACTGAAGCTCAACAGAGGATGGGTGATGCAGCAGGACAACGGCCCAAAGCATAGAAGTAAATCAACAACAGAATGGCTTTAACAGAAGGAAATACGCCTTCTGGAGTGGCTCAGTCAGAGTCCTGACCTCAACCCGACTGAGTTGTTGCGGCATGACCTCAAGAGAGCGATTCACACCAGACATCCCAAGAATATTGCTGAACTGAAACATTTTTGTAAAGAGGAATGGTCCAAAATTCCTCCTGACCATTGAGCAGGTCTGATCTGTAACTACAAGAAACGTTTGGTTGAGGTTATTGCTGCCAAAGGAGGGAGAACCAGTCATTAGCCTAGGGGTTCACATACTTTTTCTCCACCCTGCACTGTGAATGTTTACATGTTTTGTTCAATAAAAACATAAAAACATATCATTTTTGTGTGGTATTAGTTTAAGCAGACTGTGTTTGTCTATTGTTGTGTCTTAGATGAAGATCAGAACACATTTTATGACCAATTTATGTAGAAATCCAAGAAATCCCAAAGGGTTCACATACTTTTTCTTGCACCTGTAAATCTTGCTTTGTATTTCCTAATATTTTTTTGTCCTCTGAATTCGTCACTACTGAAACAAAAAGTTCTATGAGAAAATGAAAATGACCTTACAAAGCCTTCTAGATTTAGTTTGAATCTACATTTAGAATAATATAAATACAAGCATAGTTTCAGAGAACAACTCTACAAGCCTGCTATTTGATAAATGGAGAGAGTTCATTTTAATTTAAAGGCATGAGCTCCAATTTTTGTGTTCACTACCGAGCTAGACGTCAGCACAGTGCTGTTTGTAGCTCTCAGAAGGCAGATGAAGCCATTTTGCACAATTTACTGTATGCACAAGTGCTCCAAAGAACTCACTTTGTTTTTCATAGTTGGATGTTTTTGTTTTTTTTTTTTAAAGAACAATATCAAAGCTTTTTTCCATGAAATCTTAGGATTTGGTTCTCAGCAGCCCTTCATCAAGCATCATATATTACATATTTTTATTATTATTATCATTATTATTATTATTATTATTATCCTCCATTCATCTTTTCTGCACTGAAATCCCTCCCTGTCTGCTATTATCTCTAAAAGCTTCAAACCCATTAGAGGTTTTAGAGTAAGGATCAGATGAAACCCTTGATGTATAATGGATGGATGTAGCCCCTTGAAATGAGTCTAACATTAAATGTAGCAACAAAAAATGTTTTATTACATTTTATGGAGCCTAATAACAGCCTGTGTTTCTGCATTCTTATTTGTTGATTATGAAACATTTTTACATACAGTATGTAATTTTCAATCACAGTTCAATATGAAGGGCATTAACACACACATTCATTTTGTAAGACAACGATTTTCTGCATTTATAACTATTGTCAAATACACACTTAAATACATTGTGTTTCAAATTATCACACAAATATGATTCCAATTCAACAAACATTAGATTTTTAGTTGTCCTGCTTCTCCGGTCAGTGTCCATCACTGACATCAGTCTCACACAGGGGTGGTATTAGTTTTCCATGTGAGCCAAAGTAAAAGGAAACTTCCTAAAGAGGTTGCTCCATGTTATCAACCAAGGCACATGTTTTATGCAATATGAGGAAAAAGAAAGATCTTTCTGATGATGAAAAGCATGAAATAGTGCAGTATCTTTCAAAAGGATGATGAAAATACTGGAATAATGCATTGCTTACTCCCTACATAAGTTCATGAGGGTAAAAGCTGAGAACGGCTTGTATCAGCAGACATTTTCTGAAAGGTGGAGAACGACAGGGTGGAAAGAAATGGATTTTTCTGGTACTTGAGGGAATTGTGGACGGGCCAGGGACACATATTTTTGTTAGAAAAGCCTGAAAAAGTGATTTTTGCATTATATGTCCCCTTTAAGAGAGCAAATGTGAAAAATCCAATGATGAATAGCAAACAGGTATTTGAAACTGCTGGTGCCTCTGGAGTCCCAAGAACCTCTGGTTGCAGGATCCTCCAGAGGCTTGCTGATGTGAGTAAAACATATGTCAGTCACCCTTAACCAATGCCCAAAGGGAGAAACTAATGCAGTGGGATCAGGATTATTTGAAGACTCATTTTCAAACAGTTTTATTCACTGATGAATGCCGTGCTTCCCTGGATGGTACAGATGGATGGAGTTCTGGATGGTTGGTGGATGCCACTATGTCCCAACAAGGCTGCCATGTCAGCAAGGAGGTGTAGGAGTGATGTTTTGGGCTGGAATCACAGGGACTGAGTTTGTAGGCCCCTTTAAGGTGTCTGCAGGAGTCAAAATGACCTCTTAAAAATATGTGGCGTTCCTAACTGCCCATTTCCTGCCATAGTATTTAAAAAAAAAGAACCGTGCCTTCTGGAGTAAAATAATTTTCATGCAAGACAACGTATCATCCCATGCTTCAAAAAATCCCACTCAGGCCTTGGCTGCCTGGGGCTTAAAAGGAGAAAAATGTGTGCCGGAGTGGACTCATGCGGCAGCCGGAAGCATAAAAACACAGCTCCAGTATTAAATGGCTGTGAGCTGTTGGCTTGATTCTGTCTGTCTGTCCCTTACTGACTGTGCAGAATCCTAACCGCACCGCTGACCTTTAGATGTACCTGCTGAATTTGTAGAATCTAAATTTGGATGTTGTTTTTGCTTCCAGCTCTCCTGAAGGTTGATATTCTGGTTTGAGCTGATGTTTGTTTTATAAAGGTCATTTTTACTGAAAGATTTTAGGCCTTTCCACAAACACTTCAGAATAATCAAGTTATTTTGACAAAATCCCAAGTAAATGTAAAGATTGTAAGAGTTTAAAAAAAACTAGATTGTTGAAAAAAAGATAAGTCGTCATGATATGAAGAGTCGACATACTTGTCTTTGACACCACTGACTTCTGTTTGCCTCCAGTCATTTAAAAAGTCATGTCGATAATGACAACGTTTGTTCCCTGGTGTAAACATCATGGTATCTCTTTCTTATGTTGTCTGATAAGAAAGTGGCTGAAACAACGTCTTGGTCTCTGGCATAGCTGAGCTGGTAAAGCAAATGCCTCAAACTGGCCAAGTCCTAAACCAGTGGTTCTTAGCCTTATTCTACCAAAGAGCCACAATGTCTGAAATATAATTTAGTGAGAGCCACAGTCCAAACCGGGGATGTAAGGTAGATCATAGATGAGTTAATCCATAGTTGAAATGAAATGAAACAGTGAATTGGTGGATAATTGTGAGGTTAAATGGGACCACATAAAATTTCTGTATAGTGTCAGAAGAAACAATATGTCACTGATAATGAGCATATAACTATTTTGTCTATCACGTATATCGAGCCAAAACCTTGTATCTTGATTTTCATGATTTTGATTTGTTTTTATAAATCAGTGCCATTGATCACCCTTTACATCTGTCAGTGGGTTTTAACCAATTTTAAAACAATAAAAAAGTCAGAAGAAGCATTTTTTCATTCCCTGAAAAGTGGTGGAGATACAAGTCTTCAGCCGGGCACCAGCATTATGTGAGTTCTACCTGGCCTAAAGATTTTTTAAGATATTAGAATGTGCTGAGTTTGAGCTATAAGATGCTTCTTAAAGAGCTGATGAGTTATAATTGGCTATTTATATCTCACATTGGGGGACTGACTGAAGTTCAGTGGCTTTATTAACATAAAGGATGCTATCTAAGGTCTTTTTCACACCTGATAGTCCTGATAGTCTGGTTCCTTTTGGAACTGAAATTGCAACATTGTTGCTCTTTCCTGTGGTTTGGTTCGCATTCACATTACCCTTGGTCGAACGAAACAAACCATAAGTTTGTGGTGCTGTCATCTCAAACAAAGAGCGGTGAGGAGGAAAGGAGACCTGGAAGAAGACAAAGCTGGAAATCCTAAAAAAACTCTGAATTTAAGCTGTCTTGGGGTTTCTGTTATTGCACCGGGACATTACGAGCAGCCAGCAGGGTGATGAGCTGTCCAGCATGTTGTTCTTCACATGAGAGAAATAAGTCAGCACCACAGAAAAAGGCGAGCCAACATGTAAGCTACACAGATGCAAAGCGAGCATGTATTTGAGCGTATTAAATCATAAATCTGTACATCTTTATGCTTTATGCAGCTCCATGCATTTGCTTTCACACCTCAAATGAACTGCACCAGGGTTCCTTTGAAAGTGAATCAGGATCCTCAATATTAAGAGGACCAGAGTCTGCTTTTTTTGTCCGCACCAGAGTTTCTTGTGAGCTTCCACCCCACTCCAAACAAACTGGCTATCCGGGTAAACGGACCAGAGTTTGTTTAAAGTGGACCAAACAGCTCTGGTGTAAATGCACCCTAATTTTTTTCCACTAATTATTCATTCTTTTGCTAAAGGGGGAGGGGGCTCATATTGGTCTTTGCCCTCGGTCTCCAAATGACTAAAACCAGCCCTGCCTCACACCTGCAGCTCTCCCAGGCACATCGTTCTGCCCTGTCTCATTTTGTAGCTTTGGTTTTGTGTTTCTGCTCTTTTGACATTATTTATCAACAGTAGTACATTAAAGATCAAATAAAACGCCCACGTTTGGACAAGTTTCACCAGATATTACATTACCTCAACATGTGATCCGTGTGTGTTTAAAAAAAAAGGCATTTAAATTTGGTAGTGGGTAAATTTTTGTGTGGGTAACAGATTTATTGATGTGATGTAAAATGAATCTTTACCAATGATAGTGTGAACCTTCATAAAGGCTTTTAGGAGATTTTTTTTCAAAGAAAGCCTAAAAAGAGCCGCAACTGGTCACTAAAGAGCCACATGTGGCTCGGGTTGAGCCTCACTGTCCTCGCACACAGGTCTCTGGTTTGACTCCTGTGACCATTTGATGCATTCTGTGCTTTCAGCTGCCCTACCCAAAGAAAAATCTTTGAAAATAAACAACTTCAAAGGAGTTGAAGCCATTGCTAAATCTACCGGCAGTGGTTATTAGACAAGCCGATGTCGTGATGCCGTCTTCGTCTTCATCTTATTTAGTTTTTATCTTCTCACAGATTCTTACCTGTTTTAGTTTAATTTCCTCTTAATCTCTCCTTTACTCCATGTCAACCTCATTTTATTTCCTTGCCCCCCTGGCTGTTCTTAATTGTTACTGTCTCTCTCACTTCATTGCTTTTTTGTCTTTATTGCTTCCCTTTTGTTTACCTCTGTTATAATATGTATCAATTTTACTGCTTTTACAGTTTTACAGCTCGTTTTACCTCACTTTACTGTCTGTTTTTGCCCTTTTATTTACATTTTACTGCTTTTTCTTATTTATCTTCTGTTTTGTTTTTGCTCCTCCTTGTTTCTCTTTTAATTTCTCATGTTTTAATTCTGGTCCTCTTGGTCTCAGCCTGTGCAGCTGGGTTCCTGCGTTGCCTGGGTTCCTATTGTTCCTATTGTTTTATGGTACTTGGTGTCTGTGTCTTGCCTGCATCCTGATGATGTACATGATGTCCTAGTTGTGAAGAATGGCTTCATGTCTGCACTCTGATTGATATCTGTGATGTCTTAGTTTGCATGGCTTCACATGACATCTAGGTTTTGATGTATATTGATCTTGATATATTACTATCTCATCCATATTCCTGTTTAGTTTCTTTAAATGTGTGGATTCTGCTGATGTTGTCTGCATGTCACGTTCTGTCTTCTTATCTTTTCTTTGGGTTGTTCTTCTGCTTGCTTCTGCACTTGTCAAAGCACTTTGTAAACCCATGTTTTTAAAAGTGCTATACAAATAAAGTTATTATTATTAGAAGCCAAGCTAATACCTACGAGTATGACATTTGAAGCAGACATGAGTTTAATCCAGAGGAGTTATTGTCTCTGTTTGTCCGACTCAATGTTGTCTAGTGTCTGACTTTTAATAAACCACACAGGAAAAGAGGCCCTGTACTTGGCTGGGGATTGTGTTTCGAAACTAGAGTGGGTTGTGCTTTTATCGGGGGATTTGTGGTCTGATCTCTGGCTCCTGTTGTCTCAGCCATTGTGACTCTTAAGGCTAAGTTTGTATACATGTGACTGAGATAAGAGACTGATATGCTGACTGGCACTTGATCATTGATAAATGCATGTATGTGTATAAAATGGTGAACGTGACATGCAGTGTGATGCACTTTGAGTGGCTAGAGTTCCATTAAGGTGTTATGATCGTGATCCGTTTATGTTATTGTATTGTGAATATATACTCTTCTTTCTACCAATTTCTTGATTTTTGCTGTAGACTAAAAACATTTGGGTTTGACATCAGAGGATGAATATGAGACAAGAAATCAACATTTAATTTTTTATTTCCAGGTATTTACATCTGGATGTGATGAACAACTTAGAAGATAGTATTATGTGTGCAATAGTACAGGAACAGATAGACTTAAAATAGATTAAAGTGAAAAAGACTTTAACACCTAGGGTAAAGAGGTACATGCACCTTATTTGTATCAACAGAAAATAATGATAAGTTTTCACCTTAGTCTCTGGATTATTTGACCTTTGTTGAGACTGATAAGATAAAAATAGAACAACTTATAATAGCGCATAAGGAACCATATTTTTGTCTGTACTTGTTTGATCACTTTCTAATATCTTCTCCTCTTGCCCCATGGCTAGCCTGATTCTGAATTTTCTTTGTTTGCTAATTGACATCCAAAGTTGGAGAAATTAGGGGTTTGAGTCTCTGCATGCATGTTCTCAGTGTATGAAATGCCAAATTCAAGTTGCATGAAATTTTAATCATTGTACAGGGTGTCCGCGGGGTTTTAAAAGGTAAATCAAAATTGTCAAATTTAAGGTTACTATAAGTGTTAAATGTGATTTAAGAGATATAATTTTTTTTTGAAAAATAGGTATTATTTTTCAGGCTATGAGATGTCCTATTCTGATTGAAATTCTATCTGCTAGAGTTTGCGTTAGTTTATTTAAACGTGGGCTTTAGCATGTCTGGGCACATAATCGAAGATCCTCGTCTCAATCCTGAAGTCTCAACTTTGTAGGCTATGTTTGATGACATCATATTCAGTGGTCGTAAACACGTTGCGTGCTCAACTGGGTAGCCAACTGGCTGGCTTATCTTCAACGTTCAGACAACCATCATCGTCGTCAAGAGCAAATGCAAGTTTTCTGACAGCTGGGTGGAAGACCCAGTGTTTAAGGACTGGCTCAGGCCTGTAGTAGGGAATAAACATCAGGCTTATAGTTCGGTTTGTAAAAGAAACATCGACATCAACTGGATGGGAGCTAACGCACTTTGGTCGCATATGCAATCCACTAAACATAAAAATGGAATACGTAGTTGGCGAGAGCAGTTAACTCTACCGCTCTCAATTTTCTGTGCTGCTGCACCACTGCCACCACCACCACAAACTAGTGCCACAGTACAAGCCAACGTTACAGCTCCAGCAACTACGTCTGACCTCCCGGAGGCTCTGTGGTGTCTAAACACTGCAGTTAAACATCACTCACTGAACTCCAACAAAGGAATTGTGGAGCAGTTTAAAGAAATGTTTCCCAACTCTGACATCGCAAAGTCATTCACGTATGGCAAAACTAGTTACATCATCAGATTTGGATTAGGATCGTTCTTCAGAAAACAGCTTGTTGATGGCATCAACAAGGCCGGGGCAATTCGTCAAAAATGGCCCAGCTAATCACTAAATCCAATACAGTCAAGGAGATACAAAGAGAAAAAAAGAGGAACTGGTTAAAATAAACAAAATTATTGAAAAAATGACCATGTAGTTACGACACTTGCCATAAGATTCTTCTGCTCATGAGTTCATATTAGGCCTATAGCACATGTTTATGTTCAAATCAAACAATAGTTCACCAGTTCATGTAGTGGATGAAATTTGTGAAGTGATATCAGCAACAGTTCATATAGCAGATGCCAGTTTGTAATGCATCAACAGTTCATGCAGTGAATGCCAGCCAGCGAGCTGGAACTATCTCTTAGTTGCACTTTTTATGTCATTTGTTTTATTTTTATTTGCAAAGTGAAATAAATGTGCAATATGTGGTCAACATCAGTGAGTCTCTAAATCTATTCTGTTATGCATAGTTTTAAATAAATGTCAAAATCTGCGTAAACGTTAGTAGGTCGCTGAATAACACTTGCAACTCGGTGTCATGATGGTTTTAAAAAAATTGTGAAGGTAGTAAAAAAGGTATTAAAAGGTATTAGATTTGACTTAAGGATTGCTGTATATACCCTGTTGTAAAAAAGCCAATTATGGAAAACAAGAGGCCTCATGTTCTTCACAATGGATTGGCCTCTCTGTTCTAAACACATAGTTTCAAAGTGCACCTCAGTGCATGACGATAGTGAAGGTAGGCTATGAGTGCAGGAAGCAAATTATTGTTTTACACTCTGCAATTAAAATAATGACTACTGTAAACTGAACAGGAGAGATTGACAATCACTGAAACAACATGGACTTCCTGAGTTTGGTTATTATCTGTATGCAGTGACCTGGAGCTTTGCAGCACATCTGACTGACAGGCTACAGTATAGTATAATGAACCTCTCTGTTTACAAAGATCATGAAGGCCAAGCAAGCAGGGTGCTCTATAATAATGAGTGATGAAGTCTTTATTTAGAGGTCTGCTGGGGAGTGTTACTTGTGTCAGAGAAAATAAGCAGCATGAAAGAAAAGTACCATTCAGATCAAAATTAATATCCAAAAGGAGTCATTAACTTTTCACTGGGGCTGTTTGAGTGGGAGAAAATCAAAGTATATTAGATTAAAATCTGTCAGATTTCTTAGAGAATACAGTGTCAATTTATGCTGCTAATCAATGGGGGTAGTAAGCAAAGAACACCATTGTCCAATCAGAGTGGAGGAAAGTTCATAGTAAAGCTCTAAATGGACAGGCATGCTGCAGTAATCACTGGAAAACACATGCATACATTAGGCAAGATCCCTTGCATCTCACAAAAAAAGTGATATTTCCCCCAGAATTACTGATTTACATGGCGTAGAGGAGATCAATATAAAATATTACTCAGTCATACAGACCGCCAGTCAGAGTTAAGAAGGACGAGTCGGGAGTTAAGAGGCTAGCTTTGCTCTTTAACAGCTTTTCTCCCTTGTTTTGTCATAATAATCCTTTAGTTTAAATGAATTCAGCTAGGGTTGGGAGATGGATAATAAATCATATCAGGATCTTTTGTGGCTCTGTTTTATCATGATTCTTTTTCAACACAAAAACAACAACCAAAGCTGGAAAACTCACTCAAAGGGAGCTGGCGTGGTAACGGGCCAGACAGCTCAGGAGAGAAGCAAACGAGCACCAGAGGGGAGAGGCAGGAATTGTGGTTCAGACAGAAGACTTGGTCAAAATCCGGGATAACAGCAAAGGTAGGCTGGTCAGAGATGAAATGTAGTCAGTAAGAGGTAAGCAAACAAAGTGCTGGAAAGTCTTGCAAAGATTCAAAAAATCTGTAGTGAGCGAGCAGATTAGGATTTTGCACTCTAAGGGAGAGACAGAGAGATGCAGGATCACTTCAAGTTGCATGTTTGTTTTAAAATGTAAATGATAATGCTGTGAAAAACATTTAAAAACATTTTATCCACATCCAGACCTCACGAACTGTGATGTTTTGTGTAAGGGTTGAACTCAGGTGCGGAGACGGAAGCAGTTTTAACAGTTTTATTGTGAGGATAAGTGCACCAGGGAAGGGGATTCCAAGAGTCCAGGAGGGAGTGAGGGAGTGCTGGAGCTGGCTGTGGTGAATTGAGCAGGAGGCACTGGAAAAAAGGAGGAGAGGCACGTTAGCGACAATGTACACAAAATGCAAACACTAGAGATCACTGGAATCATCAAAAGCACAAAGAACTTCTCTGAAGGATCACGAGAAGGAGCCCGGAGACGACGTTTACCGTGAGGTAATGTAGACAAGACTCAGGCGCTGTAGAGAGCTGCAGCCAGTCTTAAATAGCAGGTGTAATTAGAGGATTCGCTGCAGGTGTGCCTCTCCACAGCACCAGGGGGGCAGGGTGAACGCCTCAGGAGAAACAGAGTCAAGTTAGCAGCCAGCAGCCAGCTCCGGAAACCGGAAGTACCACAAAGTAAAATATTCAATACAAAATAAACACCACACTCTCAACGGACGCCTCCTGGCGTCCTGCCAGGCTTGTCCGGTGCGCCTTGTAGAAATCCGAAGAAGGTTGTCGTCCTAAAATTAGTTTTCTGGAAATCCAGGAGCGCTCCTCCGGGCGTACCCTCCCAGTCTACCAGAAACTGGTAACCCCGGCCTCGAGGTCTAACGTCCAGAATCTTGGAAACGGTGAAGGCGGGATGGTCATCGATGATCCGGGGGGGAGGAGGGGCGACGGTAGGAGGGCTCAGATCACTGGAGGAGACCGGCTTGAGTAGTGACACATGAAAGGTGGGATGGATCTTCATGGATTCAGGAAGTTTGAGCTGTACTGCCGAGGGGTAGATGATATTGGTGATCTCAAAAGGTCCAACGTAGCGGGGGGTCAATTTCTTGGATTCCGTCTCGAGGGGTAGATCTCTGGAGGAGAGCCAGACCTTCTGGCCAGGGAGATATTCCGGGGCAGGAGTGCGGTGGGCGTCAGCCAGTCTTTTATTGCGCTCAGCCGTGCGCGAGAGTGCCGCCTTGGCTGTCCGCCACACCTCTCTGACGCGCTGGAGATGGTGCTGCACGGAAGGGACGGAGACCGAGATCTCCTGTTCGGGAAACAGGGGGGGTTGATACCCGAGGCAACACATGAACGGAGACATGCCGGTAGCAGCGCAGGTGAGAGAGTTGTGGGCATATTCAATCCAGGGGAGGTGAGAGCTCCAGGTAGAGGGATGATGGGCAGCAACACAACGTAAGGCCGCCTCCAGACTCTGATTGGCCCTTTCAGTCTGGCCGTTGCTCTGTGGGTGGTACCCAGAGGATAGGCTGACTGTGGCCCCCAGCTCCTTGCAGAACTCTTTCCATACACGTGATACAAACTGGGGTCCGCGGTCCGACACGAGGTCGCTAGGAATTCCATGGATATGGAAGACATGGAGGACCAACAGGTGAGCCGTCTCCAAGGCAGAGGGGAGCTTGGGGAGAGGGACGTAATGGACGCCTTTGGAGAACCGGTCCACTATGGTCAGGATGACTGTGTTTCCCTCAGAAGGTGGGAGACCGGTGACGAAGTCCAAGGCTATGTGCGACCAGGGACGACCAGGAGTGGACAGGGGACGCAGAAGGCCAGCAGGGGGTTGATGAGAGGATTTTCCTCTGGCACAGGTGGAGCAAGCAGCCACGAATTCACGGGTGTCTCTGGTCATGCCCGGCCACCAGAAACTCTGCTGTAGGAACCCGAGGGTCCTCTGGAAACTGGGGTGGCAGGTGAGTTTTGATGCGTGAGCCCAATGGAGCACTGGAGAGCGAGCTGAGTCCGGGACGAAGAGACGGTCTGGGGGTCCAGTTCCGGGGTCCGGTTGGGCTTTCTGGGCGTCTTTGACTGCCTGGATGATGTCCCATGTGGCAGCACCGACGATACAGGAGGGGGGAAGAATCAGGTCCGGCTCAACACTCTCACGAGAAGGGGAGTCCAAACGAGAAAGGGCATCAGGTTTAGTGTTTCTGGAGCCTGGCCTGTAGGAGAGGGTGAAGTGGAAACGACTGAGAAAAAGAGCCCACCCGGCTTGACGGGAGTTGAGTCTGCGCGCCGTGCGCAGATAGGCGAGGTTCTTGTGGTCAGTCCAAATGATGAAGGGCTGTCGCGTGCCCTCCAGCCAGTGCCTCCATTCTTGTAATGCCCACACCACAGCCAGCAGCTCTCGGTTTCCCACGTCGTAATTGCTCTCGGACGGGGACAAACGACGAGAGAAGAAGGCACAAGGGTGAAGCTTCTTCGTAACGGGGTCTCTTTGCGACAGAACAGCCCCGGCTCCGGTCTCCGAGGCGTCCACCTCCACCACGAATTGGAGGGAGGAGTCAGGGTGCTTGAGGACGGGAGCTGACGTGAACAGAGTCTTGAGCCTAGTGAATGCCTCAGCAGCCTCAGGTGACCACCGGTAGGGGGAACTAGGGGAGGTGAGCCTAGTGAGGGGAGCAGCCACCCTACTGTAATCTCTAATGAACCTTCTATAAAAGTTTGCGAAGCCTAGAAATCGCTGGAGTTCCTTACGGTTACCTGGGACGGGCCAATCAGTGACTGCTCTGATCTTAGCAGGATCGGGTTGTAATTGGCCCTGGGCAATGATAAAACCTAGAAAACTGACTGATGGGGTGTGAAACTCACATTTCTCGGTTTGACATAAAGTCTGTTCTCTAGTAGCCTCTGGAGGACTAAACGAACATGTTGCTGGTGTTCCTGGAGTGACCTGGAGAAGATAAGTATATCGTCAAGATATACGAACACGCGATTGAGCATGTCCCTGAGCACATCATTAATGAGAGCCTGAAAAACTGCAGGGGCGTTAGTGAGACCAAAAGGCATGACCTGGTATTCGAAGTGGCCAATAGGGGTCTTAAAGGCTGTTTTCCATTCGTCTCCCTCTCTAACTCTGATGAGGTGATAGGCATTTCTTAAATCTAGCTTGGAGAAGACCTGGGCTGAACAGAGAGGCTCGAAAGAGGGGTCAATGAGGGGAAGTGAGTATTTGTTCTTAACAGTGATGTCATTAAGTCCTCTGAAATCGATACAGGGGCGGAGTGTGGAGTCTTTCTTTTTGACGAAAAAGAAACCAGCTCCTAGCGGAGACGAGGAGGGACGGATGAGACCTGTGGCTAACGAATCATGAATGTAAGTCTCCATCGCCCTCTCCGGGCGGAGGTTGTACAGGCGACTACTGGGCAGGGACGCGCCAGGGAGCAAATCGATCGCACAGTCATAGGGACGGTGAGGAGGGAGAGAGACGGCTAGGTCCTTGCTGAAGACCGGGGCTAAATCATGGTATTCCTGAGGGACATTGGATAAATCAGGAGGAGTGAGAGTGACGGAAGGACGACTGACCGGTGGACTGGCTGAACGCAAGCAGTGAGAGTGGCAGTGTACGCTCCAATTGGTTATGGTAGCGGTTTTCCAATTGATCTGAGGATTATGTAATTGGAGCCAGGGGAGACCTAAAACAACGGGAGCGTGAGGGGACGGAATAACAAACAGCTGAATCTTTTCACTGTGATTACCCGAGATAATGAGGGTTATGGGGGCTGTCCGGTGAGTAACCTTAGCAATCAACCTGCCGTCTAAGGCGGTGATGTTCTTAGGAGTCGGTAAGGGTTCAAGGGGGAGTTGGAGCTGTTGAGCTAACGTGTCCTGAATAAAGTTGTCGTCAGCTCCGGAGTCAACAAGCGCACTAATGGGCACGGAATCGCGCCCCCAGAGGACACTAGAGGGAACGGCTATGCGCAGGGGAGGGCTAGAGGAGGAAGAGGTCTGGCTCACCCGAGTGCCCTCGTTCAAGGGTGAGCCCTGTCTTTTGGCGTCTGGGGACAAGTAGCGAGAAAGTGACCTGTCTGACCACAGTAGATACACAGTCTAAGGTTAAAGCGTCTTTGGCGCTCACTGGGGGTTAGTTGGGTGCGGCCTAACTGCATGGGTTCATCAACAGGAGTGGGGGAAAAGTCACGGGAAGACCTAGTGTGTTCAGGAGACTGAAGAGCAGACTGACCAGAGGGGGGAGCTACGGGACGGGAGCTGGAGGGCCTTTGCTGACTCCTCTCTCTGCGTCTTTCTCTCAAACGGTTGTCAATGCGAATGGCTAGTGAAATTAAACCCTCAAGGGAGTCAGGTTCATCCCGGGAAGCGAGTTCATCCTTAAGCTCACTAGAAAGACTCTTAAGAAAAACCCCTTTGAGCTCGGTCTCCCCCCACCCGCTCTCAGAGGCTACAATACGAAAATCAATGGAGAAATCAGCTACTGATTGGTTACCTTGGTAGAGGGAAAATAAACGTTTGGCTGCTTCTTGGCCCTGGAGAGGATGATCAAAAATCCGACATAGTTCACTAGAAAATAACGAGTAAGAAGCTAGCACTGGGGATTCTCTCTCCCAAACAGAAGTGGCCCAGCGGGAGGCTTTCCCACGTAACAAATTAATTACAAAAGCTATCTTGGCCCTGTCCGTGGGGTAACTCAGGGGCTGCTGGTCAAACACAAGGGAACATCTTAACAAAAACCCACTAGCGCTACCTATTTCTCCTGAGAAGAAATCAGGGTGAGGTACATGAGGCTCTCTATAGTGGGGGAGGGGAGGAGAAGGTGAGGGATCTACTGCGGGTGGCTGAACACTGACAGGTGGAGGCTCAGGAGTGGGGTGGTGAGGCTGAGTGACTGAGAGTAACTGCTCGGATATGCTGGAGACCTGGGTGTTGAGAGTCTGAAGAGATTGCATGATACCTTTTAACATGGACTCGTGATGTCCTAGGCGTTGTCCTTGGTGGGTGATGGCCGTTTTGAGGGTGTCTGATTCCGCTGAGTCCATTTCTGGCCTGAGTCTTCTGTGATGTTTTGTGTAAGGGTTGAACTCAGGTGGAGACGGAAGCAGTTTTAACAGTTTTATTGTGAGGATAAGTGCACCAGGGAAGGGGATTCCAAGAGTCCAGGAGGGAGTGAGGGAGTGCTGGAGCTGGCTGTGGTGAATTGAGCAGGAGGCACTGGAAAAAAGGAGGAGAGGCACGTTAGCGACAATGTACACAAAATGCAAACACTAGAGATCACTGGAATCATCAAAAGCACAAAGAACTTCTCTGAAGGATCACGAGAAGGAGCCCGGAGACGACGTTTACCGTGAGGTAATGTAGACAAGACTCAGGCGCTGTAGAGAGCTGCAGCCAGTCTTAAATAGCAGGTGTAATTAGAGGATTCGCTGCAGGTGTGCCTCTCCACAGCACCAGGGGGGCAGGGTGAACGCCTCAGGAGAAACAGAGTCAAGTTAGCAGCCAGCAACCAGCTCCGGAAACCGGAAGTACCACAAAGTAAAATATTCAATACAAAATAAACACCACACGAACATCACCACCTCCCTCCATAAAATAAGACTAGTATTGCCGAGTTTCATTCTGGAATCCGTTATCCTTACAGGTTGCAGAGAAGGCTGCTGTGCTGATAAGGTGTGTCTAATGAGATCATCAAAACGTTTGCAAGCTTTCTGCAGATAGTCCGAATAATGTTTTCTTGCACCCTGACAGTTTAGAAAAACCTGAAGCAGTTCCATTTCAGCAAGTAAGCCTTAAGGCCAATCCCAATCCCTTTTCTACCACTTAATCCTTCCCCTTAGCCCTTCCCCTTCGTCTATCCCTTCCCCTTGCCCCTTGAAACAGAGTGGTAAGGGAGGGGGTAAAAACCTTCCTTTAAGAAACAAGACACCACTTGATTGCTGTTTGACATCACACATTGCCGATAAACAGCTGCGTCATCAGAGGTGACTATAAAGCTTTGTCTGTCTCGTTCATACTGCGTTGATCTTCTCCACTTATTTATACAATTAATGACCCTCGTTTACATGTGTAGATACCAGAAATACAACAAACTTCAATCCTCAGTGTTGTGTGTGTTTTCTGTAATCATTATGCCAAAACCATATTTTTATGCATCTTCGTAGTCTGTTGTGCCATTTTGCATTTGAACGCAGTGCATGGAGGGGAAATTTATCATACCCCTTGATCTTCATCTTTATTTCAAGGGCTATGTAGCCCTTGGCCCTTAGCCCTACCCTTTGATTGAAAAGAGAATTAGGACACCACTTCACCTGACGTGAATGCTCTAAACCAAGGGGTAGGGCTAAGATAAGGGGTTAGGGGTAGAAATGGGATTCACCCTTAGTTTCAGTTTAATTTTTAGCCATTAATCCCCACTCGGCTGAAGCAGAATGGGAGGGTGTGAGTAAATGTAGACCTTGTCAAGCAGAATGCAATTCTCCCAGTTTATCTGCTTTAGCAGATTGCTGATATATTCTATTGCTTATGATCTAAGATCATCCTATCATGAACCTCTAGTGTAAACCAAAACCACCTTGTGATGTGGCCAGGTAATGAAGCTCAGTGTCACTCAGAGGTGAGCCATGTCTACAAAATGGCTCTTTAATGTGAACCACAGAAGGGTGCACCAGTTTGAGAGTGATGTTTCCTTTCTTTCATTTTGTCATTATTGCTTACACATTTTGAAAGCAGAACTGGTGCTTAATAAAGAGGGAGCCAAAATACCAACTTTTACTGCTGAGGCCAAAGAGCAAGGCTGGACAGATATTTTGGTTGTGGAAACACAAGAAAGATCAGAGTTCACTGTGCCAAACTGTGTCAATTTTTGTTAAATCAAACCAGACCACCTGGTTGAAACAAACCCACATGATGTATCTTACATTGTTTTAGATGGAGTCATCTGACATCCTTTTAAAATGCATTCTTGTTATATTTCACTAATAAGAATGGCCCTGACAGACAGATGTCAGGACAGACAGATGAACAGAAAACTGTGAAACATAATGCTGTGTACTTACATTTGGTCCTTGGATGTGTCACAGTAACTGTGAAGACACGCTGTGTATGGTCGAGAGTTTTTGACTGGTGCATACCATGGACAGTGTGTCTTCACAGTTACTGTGACACATTCAAGGACCAAATTAAACTGGAAACTTGTGACAATGAAATGCAGAGGTGTTACTTTCAAGCTGCTCTCTAATCATATCACTCGTCATACAAAAGAGGTTTATCACTATAAAAATGCTTCCCTGTAACAGTCTCTTTGTGTCTCCCTCCTCCGTCATACTGCAGGGGCGATTCTTAACAGGGGCATGAAGTGTGAACTAAGGTGTTACCAGTGAAAGGGTTCACACACATGAAATGGGATTTCATTCTAGGTCATGTTGCTGTTCTTTTTTGAATTGTAAATGTTAAATAAAATTGTTTGTTGTGTGAAATCTGCTAAACCACTCAGGGCAAAGAAGCCCTGTGGAGCACTGAGCTGTTTTTTTCTGTTTTTGTGCAAGAAGAGAAAGGAAAATGGGCAATTTGGTGTATTTCTATACGTAATTTATACAGACATTTAGTGATGTCTCATTTAATACACAGCTTTTATTCCTCAGGATTTAGTATGACAGAACAACATATTATGAAGGGCTTTGAGTATAATATGGCTCTGAGTCATATCAGAGCCAACAAAGGTGTGCTAATTTTTCCAATTAAAGGTTGAAACCCCATCTGGAAGCACAACATCCTTAGAGGTAATTTTTCACTCTTTGATAACTTGGCTTGTAATTCTTTAGAGGAAACTAAATCTTGACTCCAACTAAATAGCTTTATTATGACAAAAGGATGTCTTATGGGAAATTAGTTGAGTCTTGAAAGCTTGTATTATGACTTCATATGGAAACCTTAGGCATCACAGCTAAATTTTCATGTTATCATACATGTTAACAAGTCTGGGTTTCCAGACTGTCCCTGTGTGCACCTGACATGTGAATCTCATGTGCGAGAATCTAGAGAAAAGAGGGCTTGCTTATTTTTTTTATCTGTGAGCATCTCTCAGCCAAAATAGACAGGAAAATTAGAAACAGAGGGCCATATTAAGTTTTCTCTAACAGATATCTAATTGCTGTATACTACAATGCTGCGTAGCATGTAATCATGGCAGCGTAGTGTTGTCCCAAATATTTATCTTTTTATGTCTACAATTTGGTCTTCATACATTTTGTGGCATTTTCATGTGGTCTCAGAGTAATTTTTGTTATATTTTATTACAATTTTGAACTTGACTTTGATGCCACATTGAGTGAGAAGGATGGTCGAGTTCATACACCCACGAGCTGAGCAGCTGAGATTTGTTACTTGTGTATGATTGGCCCCCAAAGTCACATGGTACTGAAGGGTAGACCTGTCTGATTGGTCTCCAAAGTCAGGGACCTAGACAAGCAGTGAAGGGAACACAGTCTGGAGAAGAGAGACAGGGAAGCACCCAAGGAGAAGCGGTGACATATTTTAAAGTACTCATTTGGTATCGATACTTTGTAAGAGTGATCGATACCAAAAGAGTACTTTGTAAGTATCGATATATCGATACTTTGGTATGGATACTCCCACCACTAGTATCAATACTTTGTTAGAGTGATCAATACCAAAACAGTACTTTGTAAGTATCGATATATCGATAGTGTAGTGGTGATACTCCCTCACAAGTCATCAGGAGGTCAGTGGGTTGCAGAGCTACTATGCTGGCATTGAAGAGGAGAAGTTAACTTTTGAGGTGAAAAACTCGAACTTCATAATGTACTCACCCATGATGGAAGCAAGAAAGTCATGGAATCATGTCCAAATGAATCACAAATCAACCCCAAAGAGGCAAATAATCGACTGTGTGGTACCCCCTCTTCTCAATTTGCTCAGTGTTTGCAGTGCTCCAGAAATACTTCCAGAGGCCACCGCCATTGGTCTGAGCACATTTCTTTACATCTGAAACACAGTGCAGCCTTTGTATCCTATCCTATCCTATCCTATGACTCTAGTGTAAGTTTCCAGAAAGCACTTTGACATCAATTGGAAATCAAAAAAAAAAAACAACTAATGGGGAGATGTGAGTCATCCCAGCCATCTCCAGTGAGTGTATTCAGTGTTTCACTTAGACTAGGAATAAACTTCGAACCATCAACTGGAGGAAGGGTTTTTTTTTTGACTGGAAGTGCTGTGGAGTAGAGAGGGACTGCATGCACTGAAAACATTATACCTCTTGGAATTATTGACAAAAGTGGTTCAAATTATGAGGGAAAAATTTCATGCACCATATGTGAGTAGTTGAAAAGCAGGATACTGGGGATGTCTGTTTAACTTAAGATCTCTGAACTTATCTTGATGGTTTGTATGTAATTCCTGGACTCCATCAAATATTTATGAATTTCACTTAGATGTACTTACTCATATGTTGGCCAGAGAGGTGAAAATGCTGCATGTTTGATATTCATGGGCTCAAGCCATCAGTGAAAAAAGAGAGCTGAACGTGGATGAGTTTGAATAGAAATGAAATGTTCCTGTTCTATCTGGCAGCAGACCTCAACATGAGGGGAAACCCAATAAATCTGTGGCTGCACATCCACAGCCTACACACGATCCTGTGCTGGGATGATAAGAGTTGTCTCTGAAGATATCTGACAACAGGGGAAAAACAGCAGGCAGTGAGGAGACTGCAATGATATGCTTTAATGGAGCCGCTGCACAGGCAGACACAAGCGCTGAAGGAGAGCTAATGACCTTCCTGTTTCAAATTAATTTTCTGTCCTATGCAGAATGATGTGTGCAGTCTTTATCAAAAGAAGCATGGCTATCTGGACCAAAAGATGCAAATTAAAAAAACGGAGGACGGGGAATTCATTACATTAAAAGCAATTAAATCGTCAACAGAAAGAAAAGTAACAAAAACTGCGTGAGGATAAAATGGCAATGGAATTCTGCCATCTATTAATGCAATCAACAAAAACATTTTTTAAATTAGCATTTCAGAATAAGAGTTGATTATTTTCATTCAGTGAAAGACTTCTGGGAACAACCCACAACATTCTCAAAAACATCTTCATCCACATGAAAATTAACCTTGCAAAGCAGAAGAATTTTCCAGGCTCCATGTCTGTCATCAGGCAAATCCATCTTGAAAAGCTCCAATCCACAATGTTTGTTGTGGATTCGGACCAATCAGGACCAATCAGCGTCATTTGAGGAGAACAAGGCGGTAGCTACAGGCGAGGTTAATTTGTACTGAAAGCCATTTGCAATGGCTACTAGGGGTGCTGTTATTAGCTTGGATGTAGCTATAGCATAACAGCATAACTCGTCCATGTTTCTATATGAAAAAGTGTAAAAAAGACAAAGTCTTCTGCTGACTTACTTCAGCATACGTTTGTGATTACAACGGGGGAAGGGGTAGGTTGTATTATGAGTGAGAATATAATTTACAGAGGTTGCTAGTGGAATGATTAGCTCTGATTAGCTGTAGGAAAGCTGCAGTTCAATTGGACATTAAACATTAAAATAGCTAACCATATACCAGTAGCAAAATGAAATCATAATGAGTAATGTTTTAGTTTGTATGCTTGGCAGATTTTGACATTTTCTTAAGGTTTATAATTTATTAGTATTTCACTGCGGGGCTGCATTCAATGAGATGGAGGGCCCCATGTGGCCCCTGGGCCGCCAGTTGCCCAACACTGATTTAGAACTTGATCATATAATGCATTTTCTTGGCTGTGTTACTGTTTAATACATCCCTTCTTCAGACTTGTACTTGATTAGTGAGATGTAACACATTTTCCTCTCTGTTTCCTCCTGGATCACTTGTGGTGACCTAAAGCCTTGGTTTCCAACCTGGGGTCCAGGACCACCTTGGGGGGGGAGATCTCAAGGCTCTGCCTGCCCAGAGGTTGTTAAAATTAGATTTGCACATAAACAGAAATCAAGGTGTAATACTTACAAATAATTTATGCAATGGTTTTTGGGAAAAGCATTTGTGTTTAGGGCTACTTTGTTTGGATTTACACAAGAAAAAAATGGAATTTATGTAAATTTTGGCCTCAAAGTATCACTATTTTTTGTGTCGTTCCGGGTTCTACTCAGACAACATCAGCAAAATCAGCCTTATACAATGTTCTTCTCTGTGCATTTTCTACAATTTTCATGTCCTTTTTCTAACTTGTTCTTCTGTTTCTACTGCCTGAAAAAGAAGCGTGGCCCAAATGCAGCCCTGCTGACTGAGAGAAGTTTTAGATCCTAACTAATGATAGCAGTTGGCCCAGTTTGAAGGTTTGTCGTATTCAGACACACTCAGAACATGAAATACCGTAACCAAACTGATACAGAACGCCCCTGTTACTCTGCAGCTCCATCTCCATATTCATCAGAACATTAGCTGGAGTCATGAAAGGCCGGAAATGTGAACGTATCTATACATCCTAATGCACTCTCAGATATACAGCCCTCTAATGGAGCAGTAATAGTATTTTCTCTTTGTACTCCCCTGAATGACCTTCCTATATTTGCTCTTTTATCTGTGTCTAGCTGCCCACATGAATTTATATATATTTAGAGCCATATCGTATATATTTATATATTTAACAACCCCCCCCCCATCACTTTTATCAGAAAGAAGAAGCTACTGAGTAACAAATTGGAAAGTTACTATAAAACGTCCTGTTTGCTGCCCTATGACACTGATTTGGGCCTACAGCCTTCCACTGATTGCCATTATAAAGAAGAAGTTGTCTAACAAAGTGAGGTTAATGCTAAGGTGACAGTTAGCAAAATGCAGACAAAAATCAGAAAGAAACTTAAAGCTCAGGCCTGATCTTTTATAACAGGCACAGGCAGCTGAAGTGAGAAAAGAAGTTGTTTAATACTTGAGTTTTCTTCCTTGCAAAAGTTCAAATTTTATCAAATATATTGGTCTTATTTGTTGTCACACTATCTCATTACTCTTATTTCAAGCCAAACCTAGCTAAGAAATCTAAAGAAACACCTTATTTCAATTATTACAGACAAAAAATAACACCTGAATTGTTACCACTGAAGCAAACATATTTTTACCTGCTGATTGTCTTAGGAGATGACTGATTATGTCTCTTCTCTCACTTTAAGATACATGTACTATTTGTGCAGCTGAGCTGATTTAAGACAGCAATTTTTCTCTGAAATCTCTGTGACATACGTGGTATGGCTATTAAAAATAGACTGCTCATGAGGATAAAACCAAATGGTTCACAGTCACACCGAGTGTTATATATAATAAAGGTTGGGTATTCCAACGAGTGACGTCTTTGGTTCACTGCTAACTTCTGATGGAAGTACGCGTGTTTTTGCTAAGGCATCTGAAAACGTCTAGGTTTAATGACTTTTTAAATCTTTGGGTCTCTTAGTTTTTAAGTTTTGTAGTTTGGTTCCTGTGTTAGCCTGGTGTTCATGGGTTCCTATGGTGTCATGTGAAGTCTTAGTTTTTCATTATGTCTTGGGATGTCCTAACATCAGGTTAGGACATCAGGAAAACCTTCAATAAACAGCGTTTGGGAAAGGGCAGAGCCTTTGAAAAAAAGGGTGATTGGATGAACGTTCTGTCTGTCACATCTCTACGGGCCAATCAGAGCAACAAAACACAAAACTGGTGCTTTAGCAGCATCCACGCTAATGTCTTCCTCCATATCTGCACCGGCCTCTTGTCGCTGCTTGCTTACGTCATGACTTCGCCACGCCCGAAAGTACTGCCCCTAATCGCTGATGCGATGAGGGGCCATGCGTTTCCAGTTTTTTAAAGAGATGGAGGACCTCCTTGAAGCACAGCATGATGTCTTCTATCCAGTTGTTGGTACAGCCCAGGGTGCGCTGACCTGAGGTGATAGGGCAAGGCATTACAGACAGTCAAGTCAATGAGAATTCATCTACATGTTCACCATCCAGCCCAGAAGCCTGCTCAAGCTCAAGCTCAAGCTCAAGCACAGAGCACACACCCACCAACACAGCCTCAGCCACTCCAAGCGAGTGCCGGAAAAAACGAAGAAGATGAAGATGAAGTCCTTGACTTAATGAGGGAGTCAGAAGTGGCCAGCCAGCAGAGACATGCTGAGACCCTGGCAGAGATGAGGGCTGCTAAGGAAAGTTTTGACAATTGGATGTCCCGACTCCTGGATAAGCTTTGAGCACTTTATTGTATGTATGTGCAGACTCAGTAAACTGACAGATTCACACCCCTAGTTGTTTGGGTTTCAGATAGAGGTTGGTTTTTGTTGTTAGATTTAGGTTCTTCTACCTTAAGTGCTCTCTTGATGTTGTATGAGTGTCTTCTGTTGTTTTTCTGTTTTTTAATTTCTTGTTTGGGTTCTGCTGCTTTGTTTTGTCTGCATGTCAAAGCCTTTCATAAACCCTTTTTTCAATGCTATACAATTAAAAATTATTATCATTATAATTATTATTATTCTGCCCCATATTCTTTGTGTGTCATTTAGAGGCACCTAGTGGTGTAAAAATGTACTGCATTTATGTTCTACTAGCTTGCAGGCAGTTCAGTTTAGTGTCACTTTCTGCTGAGAGCACATGAAGCAGTTTCCTACTAACCCTGCAAAGCAGATGGATATGCCTGTTTCCTTGTTTCTCACTGGCAAATCCATCTTGCAAAGCAGACTGGGCCTGGTTAGAAAGTGACAGGACCAATCAGCGACGTGGGGCAGTTCCTTTGGGCGCGGCAGAGTCGTAACATAAGCAAGCAGCGACAAGACACCGTTGCAGATGTGGTGGAAGACATTAGTGTGGATGCTGCTAAAGTGCCAGTTTTATCAGAACTTGACAACATTTCTTAAAAGAAGAACAAAGAACAGCAGTGAGTTGTTTTCTTTTCAAAAACAACAAAAGTCGTGTACTGACATGTCTACTGTCACCATGGTTCACATTATGCAGTTCTCTATGGAGTTTACTCCTTGGTAGGGGGGCAGCTCAGTAGCAGCTACGTCACGTGTTTTGTTGCTCTGATTGGTCCGCAAAGATGTGACGGACACAACGTTCATCCGATCACCCTCCGAGTTTTATTTTTTTAAAGGCTCTGCCCTTTCCCAAATGCTGTCTATGAGGGGTTTGGCATGTCAGGTTAGCAAAGGTTATTGATGAAGTCAAAAAAGAAAGCTTTTTAGACCCATCTTGTCATTATAAATGTATTTTCCTCTCATGGTAGTGACAATGGAAAAGTCAAACAGTTTAAAGGCAGGACTGAAATCTCATGATTACACAGTGTCACCAGGCAACAAGAAGATTCTGGGTATTAACAACCAAAGGAAAGGGCAGAGAAAAATTAGAGAAGAGAGAAAAATGCTACGTTGTTTCATAACCGTGGCCTTGCATTTGAAGAAGACTACAGTATTCAACACCATGCTCTAAATGTGCTTTTTAAAACAGCTGTTTGACCCGTATGTCTGTGCTGAATGGTCCATTTGTGTTAAATCCTTGTCAGCATACATCAACCACTGTATTACATTTTCCATCATTCCTGTGTTCTTTGTCGGACATGTTGTCTTTTTATGTTAACATTTGGGTGGGTGTGAGTTTTGAAAAACAGGATCAGTCTACTGGAAATGCCAGGACCTTTCTATGACCCCAGTCTGTAACTACATGAGGTCATGTTTTAGCATCAGATTCCTGCTCTGTAGGCATCTTTTTCAGACAGTTTCACACGGGCTTCAGCCTGCATTTTTTCCCTCAGACTCTTTATGGCACCCTGCTACTTGTCCTCGATCTTTCAAGCTTGTTTTCAATCAAAGAGTGCTCCATTTAAAATGTTGTACACAACCAAATCTTTTCAGACAGGTTTTTTCTTTCCCATCTGTGGGAGGGCACTCATGCTACAAATGTCAGAAATGCACCAGGTATTCCTGAATTGTGTCCAATAAGGTGTTTCTATTTCTGCTTACTTGAAAATCTTTGTTGTTTGACATAATGAGAGTCTTTCTCCTGCCAGACCTGCCTTTTCTGTAGTGTTCATGTATCTGCACTTTTGAAATAAGAAGTGAAGGTTGCAAAAAAAGAAGAGCACAGACATCAGCAGAAATGTCAAGTATTTAGATGAATTGAAAAACCCTCAAATAAGAAGATAAGAAGATTTCAGAGTCTCGCTCTGTAATTGTTTCTTGTGTGTGAAGAGTGGGTTGTAAAGACATTCATTGTCTTGTAAACAAAACTTTTAGTATTTGCTGAGACATCGGTGTCAACAGCCTTTTCTAGGTTAGTGCAGGTGAATTTTACATTTTAAAAACTTTTTTAAACAATTCACTCCTGTGGAGTGCTCAGCTTGTTCTCTCTCCCATCTGTCTGTTCCTCCCTCTTGCTCTTCCAAATAGAGCACCCCCTGGAGGCCAGGTACTTTTTGGCGTTTCTGGTTTTGAAGCACGTTTTGGATTAGGATGGTTTTGACTGTGGAAACATTTCTGTATTAGAAGCACGTTTGTTGTTCATAAATTTGTTTTCAATTCTTGGAGACCGTTTTGTCAGTTGCATCGTGTTTTCCCTTTTGAAGTTCATTTGGACTTTTGATTGCATCTCTAATGTTGAAGTGTTTCTCTTATTGAAGCCGTTTTGTTTCATTCAGAGGCTTTTGCAGACCTTTTGCCCTTACCGGCCACTGTAAGTTTCCTACTTTTCTCAGTAATATTAAAAACAGAACCTTTTTACTATTTTGTTTAGATTTTTTTTTCATTAGTAATCATTTGTGATCCTAGTGGTTAACCTTGTGGGAAAACTTTACCATACCCAGGTCTGAAATTTTGCCCTTTTTTTCAATGTGCGTATGTCTGTATTAGAATATGCATGCATAAACGCAGCACTACATCGTCACCCAAACATCAGGAGTTTCAAAAGGTTCAATAACTGATGGGATGGGATTTTAAAAGTGTTTGAAATAAGTTTTTAAAGTGAAATATTCTGAATACATTTAATAAAATCAATATTAAAGAGTGAATTAGTATGGAGTTCAATATTCAATTTGTTTTCTGATAAACATGAAACACGTTAAAAGCTCATAAAATCAAAAGATTCAGATATAATCTTCCCTTTCCCATCAAACACCCAATATCCTTTAGAGGTTTTTTCAGGCTAAATTCAGTCCGTCATAGAGTTAATTTCAGTCAAAAGATAGTCAAAGACAATTGGGCTATGTTTTGTCTGTCTAATTTGGTCCAAATTTAGCCCAATAATAGTTGCTTAAAATATGACCATATTACCACTAAGTCTTTACAGAGATGTCTTTTCAACGACCTGAAAATTACAGCGTTTCACCTTTCACTTTTCATTTAAATCTAGACATTGTTTAGACAAAATGGAGACATTTTTTAAAATGTTTTTTCAACTAATGTTTGCTGGGTGGTATAGTAGTCTAGAAGTTATTTCTGTTTATTAGATTATGAAGAGAATTAAAGTCAGACAGCAGTCTGTCTGTCAGGAAACACGTTTTAAATCATTGCGGGGGTCAATAAAGTTTCTATCAGTCTAATCGTTAGTGAGTGTCAGGTTTGATCATTAGCCTTCACACTGAATAATTTGGATAATAAATGATTTTACAATAAAGCATGATTTTTTATTTATACTGTAGGTTTCTCTTCATTGTAAATGTGGATATTTGATTAGAATAAATACAGTACAAATTTATGCAGACACAGTCAGCTGTTTGTCATCATAAACTGATGCCGCTTCAGGGAAGGACGTCTCGCTGTTCATCATAGATCTTTTGGCTTCAGTCCTCCGCTTCAATTCCTCCAGTCTCTCGAAGAGTCTCAGGTGGGATCGACTGACTTAAGGAAAAGACTCAAGCCAGCGACCCGGCCATATAACAGTCAAAGTGAGACGTGGCCTGTAGCAGAGCCCATGCTCACAAGTGCAAGAAGCTCAAAACAAGATTCAGTAGCAACAGCAAAAGAAGCTGTTTAGCACTGGCAGAGAGGATTTGGCACATTTTTCATGGGCACAACCCACATACTCAGCTCTCCTCAGCTCTGTTCCTTACAAATGTGGTACCATTCAAAAGGGAAATAAACAGGCTTTCAAACAGTATAAGATTTATTGCCAAGAAGCATTGTTACAACAAAGAAATAATCTAGCAAACACATTTTTTAAATTTATTTCATACCTATAAAACAAATAACATCCACAGTCCATTTTTTTCAAATGACCTTCAGTTTTCATATCTCTGCTGAAACTGCTTTTTAGTCTGTTTTGTCATTTTAGTTTTTATCGCCTGTTAAGTTTTTTATATCTCATTTTCACTTTTTTATTTCCTGTTTAAAAGTGCACCCAAAACACAATATGGCAGTGTTGATCATTTCTAGACTAATCAGTTTTCAGTGAAAATAGAAAAGGAATGGGAAATTTCAAAACTATAGTTCACAGAAACATCCAATTACTCTTAAAACATCGTTACAACCACTGTTGGGTAGCATTGTTTGTAAAAGTTGCTTGTAATCTTACAAAGATTTCTGTTATTAAACAGTAAATCCTTATGTAACTGGGTTACATAAGGAAGCTTATGGGTTACAGTACTTCTGCTTTGGAAAGAACTAGAACCCTGAATGACCGCATGTAAGTTATCAAATAGCTGACTGTAAGTCCGCCTTTGAGTAGGCCAACTCTAACATAATTCTACAGCCGTAATCCATCTAAATTTAAGTTTAAAATATCCACTTGATCATTTAAGGGGAAACGTGGGAGACAGTTTGAGCATAAATTTTAAAATGAGGGTTTTAATGCTGTGCTCATGGCGGATAAATGATGGGTCATTGTTAGTATCATACTAGTAACTAAGTCTAGACCTGCCCTTTTTGTGAAGTGTCTTGATAACATTTGTAATTATTTGGTGCAAGTAAACATTTATTGGTTCATTGATGTTTTATTTGAGTAACTGTAACCAAGAACACATTTCAGTCATTTGTGTTTAAAATGTTGAATAAATCATTTTCTTTCAGACCCAGTTAAAAGAAAGATGTTGAGACATGCTGGTACTCAAATCAAATTTAAAGCATGAAAATTCTAATTTTCTGTTGCACAAGATCAATCTTTTAAGGAACAGTGGGCACTCTTAAAGGTCAAACTGTAACATCTAATCTACAATGAATCACCAACTAGGAAAAGAAAAACACTGGTTTTTGATGGTGACTAAGAGGGGTCATTTTTTATGTAAGACACAGTGTCTGTAGGGTACTAAATGTGCATGACGTTCAGTCTGGGGGATTAATATGTAGGTCAGCTACAGACAACTTCAGTGCCTCTCATTTGTCGTCTGCAGCTGTTTTTTTCACCATATGCCTGCCTTTTATTCCTGCAGATCTTTCGAGGGTCTCGCATAAACACTTACTCTGAATGCTTGATTTGATTTGCAGCATGTCAGTTCGATGGAAAAGTAGCCTTCCAAGATACGTTAAAGTAGACATGACATACATTCATGGCTGCATTAAGGCAGCGTTGGGCCCCTGGGCTTACACCTTTTGAAAGGACCCCCACCACTTGAACACACCACTCCATCTACCATGCCAAACATCAGACAGACTTAATTTGCATCTAATAATCCATCAGCAACCACCCATGATCACTAAGCCCATAGAAAAACATATGCTATGTTGGACAGCAACACACCAGCTCTGCAAGCATTATCGATTCCCTGCTGCTGCTTGTGTTGAGTCTTACCTTTAAAATGCTCCTGGCTTTAATGTTGGCAGAGTCCTTAATTAAAGCACTGAGGTCCAGCTTTCTAACTGTGTCACTTCCCAGTGAAATTAGTGTTAAATTGCTAAGTCTGTCTTGTCCTGATTCTAGAACTCGATCTGTCCTTTTCGAACCCATGTGATTCAGTGCATCCTCATCTACCCCCCCCCCAGTGTCCCACATCAGTCCTTGTGCGGTGGTGCCAAGGGTAGTGGCAGGTGTTGCTGGGTTAGTGCAGGGAGAGCTCGCCACTGCTTGGATTATCCCCAGTTGCACCTATAGCAGCACTGGACTCCTCTTAAATGCTACATTTTCAAGCTAAGCTGCAACTAAGCTTAGACTTAGCTACTGTTACTAAGGGGGCACTCACACTTAAAAGAGAAATGCTTCAACTTTAGAGACACAATCAAAAGTCCAAACAAACTCCAAAAGGCAAAACGCGATGCAACTGACAAAAGGAATCTGTGTATCATTCGTTCATTTAATATTTGATTGATAATTGAATAACAATTACATGAAAAATGGCTCATTGTTCACTTTTCTGTTTTAAAAACCAAGTCAAATAATGACAATACTGTTCATTTTCTAGTTTTCATTTCTGAAATGAAATCAAATAAACAGGAAATGATGCTTCTTTTTGACTTTTGCTATTTATGTTGGGATCAGGGAATGTAATATGAAAAAACGTAGTCAGTTTGATTGCAGTATTGATTTGTGTAACCTGGTGCAGTTGTTGTGCTTAGAAAAGCATCCTGAGAATCACATGCCCACATTAAATTTTTCACACAATTCACTAAAACTGGCAAAGACATTGTTAATGTAAAGATCACTTACATTACTTACTTACACTTACTTTGTATGTCTTTAAACCGAATATTTAATCCTGATCTGGACACAGGCTGTCCTATGACATGAGAGGTCTGCTTGTTTGGTCAGTGCTAAATTACAAACACAGAGAGGGCACAGTTCATGGCACATGCAGGGATGTCAGGGGGATTCCGATACAGACACAGAAGAACTGTAGGATTCATAGGATTTCAAAAGTTGGGGTTTCTTTCAGCAGAAGAAGGGGTGGAACTCTATGAGCTGATCAGGCTCCGGATTAGGTGCTGTAGTATGGAATAAATCTCTGCAATAAACCTCTCTCTCCCTCTCCTCACTGGACTTTGTACAGTTACCATACTGATCTGAGGTCAGGTTAAACAAACTGTGTGTCACATTAGATATCATATAAATGGTTTGCTATTTTACAGCCTTAAACAACAATACTTACTGTATACTTATGGTGAGTCATCAAGACATATCTGTGCTCAAGCCTAGATGCGTTTAGCAGTGTGAGTGCAGGCCAAAAGAGTGGGTGGTGAGGGGGTCAAATGGCTTCACCATGGTATGAGTACAGACTGCCTAGTATTAGTGCACTCTAACTCAGCCAGTCCATCCATCCATTTTCACACCACTCATCTCTCTAGAGTTGAGCTCAGCTAGTATTAAAGGTTAAACTCATCATGTTATCTGCATGATAGTTATGCTTGACTTGACACATTACTGTTAACATTTTTTAGACATGATTCGTCTTTCTAAGGCTGTTCTTTTCTTTTGCATATTTCCCACAATTTCACAAGTTGCTGTTTCCATCAGAAAGTTACATGTGCAGCTGAAGAACTCATTCATTGGAGAATAGGCCAACCTTCTTTCTATTAACCCTGCTGCCCCACAGGGCCCATTACAACCACCCACACATACACTTGGTCTAAAGTCAAACCACACGAGCATGATTGTTATACTCCTAGAATCCAGGACCAGCGTACATGTACAGAAAGAAAAAGGAGAGAGATCATAAGGGCACATCAGAGGCTCTCTTGGTATAGAAGTGCACAGTTCTGATTTACAGGGTGTTGAAAAACACATGATTGATCTTTTCATATTCTCCATCACCCTCAAGAACAGGCATGCTACTCAGAGATATGTGCAACTTACCGTCATCCCAGAGCTCATATATTGATGCTCGGTCACAAACTATTGGCTCCTCTAATGCCCTCATTCATGTAGTGTACTCTTGTGTGAGAGTGCCGGATGTAATATGTCTATCTGGGCTTGAAGCAGCCGTTTTATTCTGCGAACCATCCAAATGAGCTTATGTACTAATCACATGAAGACCGTGAGCCTTTTTCTCTGCTTGTATTCTCCCCGGTTGGCTAGTCCACACTGAGTTTGATTTACAGATGATTCTTTTATGTAGTTGGTACCTGTGTTGCCTGGATTGGTCAAGGTTATTCTGGGTTTTTATTCTTGGCCTTCACTTTTATTATGGAATCTTTCATATCTGGGTTTTTATGATGTCTTTCTATCTTGACATTGTTTTTGTGTTTTTAATGTTTAACTGGGTTTATGATGTTGGAGTTCCAATGCTGGCTGAGTTTTCTATGGGTTCCTCTGTTGTTGGGGTTTTGTCTTTGTTGTGATGTTTGGCTGTTGTGTTTGATACTTTGCTGCAATTGTTATTCTGCTTATTGTCAAAGCACTTTGTAAACCTCTGTTTTTAAAGGTGCTTTAAAAATACATTTTATTCTATTATTATTATTATTATTATTATTATTATTATTATTATTATTATTTTATTTTAAACATAAGACATTTTGCATGGGTAATAATCCAAGCAGCAAGCTATGGTAATGAAAAATTGAGCCCACTCCTAAGTGCAAAACCTGCAAAATAAGAAGACCCATTAATGGCAATGTAAAATTCCAGTTTTTAAGCACACTCTCTGTCTCTGATGCAAAAAGGGTCCAAAATAGCCTGCTGTAACTTCACCTATTAACCTTTTACCTACTGACCCAGCAGTTATGTACTACTGTCAATGCACTAATAGTACTTTACTTGAAATATAATGAAGAAAATACACCCAACAGAACACCCAATAGTCCTACACTAACATTTTTGTCTTGCTTTAGTCTGTTTTTTTTTAAACTAAACTGATCAAGGCTTTAGGGACTTTTGGGCACCTCTTCTGCATGGGTGTAGCACAGGGGGGAAAAGGGTACTGATTACCCGCCCACAGTAGAGTGTGGCCCTTGGGAAGCCTGCAATGAAAACTGTGTTTTTATTTACTTTTTCTTAGTAATTAGTGTCATTATTGAATCAAAAGCAGCTAAATGAATTGGTCAACAGACTAAAATTTGTATCAGAGTGGAATAAATTACTGGGGGGCCTCTGCTACTCCCTTGAAAATGTCCAAATGGTATAGTGCTGCAAATTAATGCAAGTAAATTTAATTTAACCACAGTAAAAATGTTGCTCATACATTGTGAAATTATGGTTCAGAAATACATTTTAATGCATAGATAGTTGTAAAAATGATGCAACATTTGTTGCTTGGCAAGCCGGTTAAGGGGGCCCTGTGTAATATTCTCTCTGGAGGCCTAAAATCCCTAGCTACGCCCCTGCTCTTCTGTCTCTGAGAAACTGTCAGCAGAGCATCAGTATTTGATACCTTGTGAGAGGTTGTTATAAAGTGATATGAATTGGTATTTTTTTAGCTTGTCTTGCATGTAGTGTAACTTAAATCATTGAAAAAAAATATTTAAGAAATCCAAATGAAATATTTTTCTTTTTTTTTTTTTTTTTTTTTTTTTACAGTTAACAACATTTGATCTATAACTTAATTGCTATGAGAACTGCACAAGCTCAGTATGTCAGAAATAACCAACTGGGATGTCCTTGATTTTACTGTGTCTAATAGACACAAACATTCCCACATTCAGTCATGCTCTTCACTCTCTGAATAAATGATGTTTTATCCTCAAATAACTGAAAGTGAAGTGATTGACCCAGCAGAGAATCTACTCTGACTGGAACTCATTTCACATTTTACATGTTTTTTATGTTCTTCAGTTCATTAAGGCTGGAGCAGATGCCTTGATTTGATGAAACCATCACACACAAACCAGCTGAAAAAGACATTTGATTCACAAAAACCATCTAAGCAGTTTGATTTTTGTGAGCTGTAAGCTGTAATCATCAAGATTAACACAGAAAAACCCTTGAAATATTCACTTTGTATGATCTGAATCTAATGAGATTTTTTTTTTTTTTAAATCCACCTATACATTCTGAATTTAATGCCTGCAACATGATACAAAAAGTTGGGACAGGAGCATATTTACCACTTTGTTATCTCACCTTTTCTCCTGACAGCACAGTAAGCATATGGAGACTGACACTAATTGTTGAAGCAGTGAAAGAGGAATTCTTGCACACTTCTGCTTGATTGACATCTCAAGTTGTGCGCCGTGTAGAGTTGTCAAATCCTATGCTTTACAATGTGCTATAAATTTGTTATAGAAGACAGGTCTGGACTGCATGTGAACACGTATAGTACCTACACTCTTTACCTGCCTCTCAGTATTGATGGTGCCTTCACAGATGTGCAAGCTAACCATGCCAGGGGCAATAATACACCTCCACCTCCACCTAACTGGTCCATTTTCCCAGATAGCCTGGTTTGTATAGAGTGGTGTGAAAGCTCATACAAACTCTGGTGCAGACCAAACAAGTGGACTCTTGAAAACAAGGGGTGTTGGTTTGCTTCTAAACAAACCCTGGTGCGATTTGTTTGAAAGTAAAGTGGATCAACTTGTGAACCAAAGACATTAAGTGGCACAAAACATAATAATTTATGCATTTATATATGTGATTTAATACACTCAAATACATGTCAGTACCTTGCTCGGCATTTGTGTAGCCATAGCAACACATCGTAGTCTCTCACTCACATGTTGGCTCGCCTTTTTCTTTGGTACCGATTTTCATTTGTCTTCATTTGTCTCATTTTAAGAACAACATGCTGGACAGCTCGCTGCTTCTCTGACTGCTCATAAAGCCTCAAAGCAAAGCCAAATCCCAAGACAGCATAAATTTGGTGGTTTTTCATTGTTTAATGTGAAAAAAGACCAGCGGAAGTAGATGGATTTCAGGTTTCGTTTTCTTTCACATCTCCTTTTTTTTTGTCACTCTTTGTTTGGAACGACAGCGCCACAGTCCTATGGTTTCGTTCATTTGAGTAAGGGCAATGTGAATGCAAACCGAACCATGGGAAAGTGCAAAAATGTTCCAATTAACGTTCGAAAACGGACTGAGTCTACAGGACTATCAGGTGTGAAAACAAATTAAGATAATCTTATCGCACACCACTGCTTTACACTGTTGTAAATTAGCAATTTGAAATTTTTGAGTTTCTGTTGTCAAAATTTAGGACTTTGTAGACTTGGAAATTTCAACTTTTTTCTTGATTTTTTAAACTCTGAAATTCTCAATTTGATTTCTTGTAAAATTGTATTTTTTTTTCCTCTAAAAATGTTGACTTTATTGCCCATGCAGTCTTTCACAAAGCAGAGAATCTGGCAGCCCTGTTGACTGTGAACTTTCATGAGTACTCCTTTTATACCCAGTCATGGTACTAATTAACCTTCTTACCATAAAGTTACCTGCTCCAGGTGTCTTATAAGCATTCCATTACTTCTCCTGTCTTTTCTTTCCCCTGTACCAACTTTTTTGGAACATGTTGCTGGCATTAAATTCAGAATTTGTGCATTTTTATCAAAATCTAATGAGTGAGTTTAAACAAATGTCTTTGACTGATATTGATATAAGTTAAAACAACTGTATTCTGTTTTTATCCACATTTTTGAAATATCCCAACTATTTTGCAATTGTGTTTTTATAAATTCCTTATTATTTACAAAAACCCCAATGCATTTGATCACTAGCAGATCATCAGAAATGTAAGCTCTTTTGTGACTTACTGTATGTCAGGGATGTTGTTCAGCCACCATGTAGACAACGGTCTGTCTATCTTTGAACATACTGACGGCAGCCTAGTTTATCACCATTATCTGTATCTCTGCTGCCTACAGGATGAAACCCTTCATGCTCGTCATTATGTTGTCAATCAAAGAACAACCTGGATACAATATTAGATGCCGACATTCTGAAAACACAGGCTTTATGTTGTTTTGTCTGTTTCTCAGAAATCTTGAACATGAGAGTGTTTCCATAGAGTGCTGTCCTCTCTTTCATGCACCTTATTTAATCAAGTCCTAGAGGATCTCTTACACAGCTATAGGTTCAGCCCCACAGCAGAAACAGAGGCTTTGGTGGTTTCTTTTTCTGGCCAGAAAAAGTCAAAGGAAATATATCCTTTTTTTCCAATAACAAACTGCTGTCATGAAAAAGTAACTAATTAACAGATTACTTGAACTGCAGAACTAATGCCTTACACTGAGCTAGCCACATTTATAGCCTTGTTAAATAAGATGGGCTTTTGTTTTTTTCTTTGTCAGCACACAACAGGCTTATCACACTCATGCTGCCGTTAACCTGCTCTAGCCTGGCTACACTTTGCTGTTCCCTCTGCAGGCCCTTTTGCAACCCTCCAACCCAGCTCCTCATTTATTCTGCTTCTGACTTAATCAGTGGCATTCTGCTTTCATTGATGCATGCTCTGCTTTGGGTTTTTGCCGCTTGTCTTCCTGCTTCAAGCTTTCCTTGTAGGCACAGGAAAGGGAGGAGCATTTGATGCTCCTTCTTGATGCTTTACATGTAGGATTGTGGAAGGGCAGGGAAATCCTAGAACAGCCACTCCACCAAATATAAATGGATGCAATAACTGCAAATGAATAACTGCTGATAAAGACAAATATTTCTAACCATAAATCATGTGTTTTTCTCGACTGACATTGTTTAAACTGCCTTCCTATCTAAAAGCATTACAAAGAGTCATACGGTGTTCATTGCTGTTGCTATATTATTGTGTCTACAAGAAGGTCATATCACCATAGCAGAAGAGAGCATCCTCAATGCCATGTTCCTAAATGCATTCAGCTGATTTGCATTTATAGAGTGATTTCGCTTTCACAGATGATAAATAAATACAACATTTTCTCCAACGCTGCAGTTTGTGCTGTCATTTTTCTATAATTAATAACCTGGTTGAGAGGTTTTTGCTCACTGGCTCTGCATGAGAATAGTTTAAACTGCTATGTTCATCAAGTATCCTCTCTTTGAACTCTTCCATGCTGTGATGCCAGTTAATGCCTTCTGCCACAATCTGCAGTTTTAAATGAATTGGCCACAGTTTAGTTACATAATTCATGAGATAAAGATATTATAGTAATCTGAATCTACATTTGCATGCTAATATCCACATTTAGCAATTTATTTAACGTAGCTTAAGATTTCCTGCTTAGAATTCTTTTCCATGCATGGAGCATTGTACTATCGCACAGCATGAACAGACTTAAGACATCAGGGGCTTTACACATAATTACTCTCAAAGGAGTTAGAAATATACCCCTCAAGCTCCTCTTTTTAGGAAAAAAATTAATCATCTGTATTTAGGTGAGCTTTTAGAGTGCCTGTATCTGAGCATGCCTGGAGTCCATGAAAGTCAAACCCCTAAATAAGAGCAGTTAGAAAACCATTAAGGACCATGTCACACACAAAAGTGTTTTTACAACACAGATTTTAATTTAAGCAGTTTTTTTTCTGGTTGCTGAAGCTTTTGTTTGACTTGAATGCCTCTCAAGAGAAAGGCCACAAAGCCGTACCCTGGTAGCCAGTGCTAACCTTTTCTCAGCTGTATCTGGTAAGTTGTTCTCTTTATTTATTTTGATAAATCTAAAGCATAAAATACTACATCAGGTTAGTTACCTTGCAGGTATAGTTCCTTTAAAATAGCAACCTAATTAGTCTTCTTAAAACCGCCCCTGAAGAATTGAAGTGAGCATGGATGTTGCTGCTAATACTGCATACACTACAGTGACAAAACCATTGGGCCTCCTGACTATTACAGCAACAGGGACTGTAATGACATTGCATTTGAATGCATTTACTTCAATGGTGCTGACCCCCTTTTGCAGCTATAATAGCTTCCACTCCTCTTGGAGAGCTCTCCACAAGATTTTGGATTGTTTTTGATAGAAATTTGTGCCTATTCATCCTGTAGAGAATTTATGAGGTCAGGTACTGATGCTGGACAAGAAGGCCTAATATAAATGAAAAAAATAAAAAAATAATATCATATAATATATTTTTAATGTAAAGGGTCTATCAATTCATCATCTTACTGCTGTAATTATTTGTGTGTCTGTCTGTGTCGATTTGCAGGCCAAACAATTGCTCCATTCTTCCCTAATACCTCTCAGAAAACTTCTTGGGTGTACTGGCTCAAAACTGGTGCCATACAAAAGTCATAGATATGTACAGCTTTTCAATAAAATACAAAAGTGTTGTGCCTTTCACTTCACTTTGCCTTCTATACTGCCAATCACTTTTCTATACAAGCAAAGTAAGAGCCTTACAAATATTTACAGCTATTTCTTTTAGCATTTATGTCATACATTCACCACATAAAAGACAATGGCAGCAGATTCTTCAACAACAACAAGCTGAGAAATAGAAAAATACACATAACATACATGAAAATGCAAAAAAAAGGAAAAAATGCTTTCAGATTGAGGCATACACATAGATCAATGATTGTGTGCATGCCTCAGATTTTCCTCATGAGGCAGACTAAATAAACTCTGGTGACATCAGGAGTTTGTAATGCAGCTGAACAACAGTGGGAATCATGACTACAGTTTTAAATGGCACAGATACCCTCAACACTAAGAAGCTCTGCTATGTATGAGATGCTCATGATAACCTCCCACACAGAGCAACACAGCCTTGACCCATCTGCTCTCACTTCACACTTACGAAGTTCAATCATTTCTCGTGCTCTCTCTCCAACCAACCAAATTGGTTATTTAATCATAGGCCTTCCTGGCTTTCACTTCTCTCTCAGCATAGATTCACAACACACTTAAAGTGCCCTCTTGGATGCCCCCAGGGTACATAGCGCATGATAAAGTCCCTTCCATGGGTGCCCTTCAGTTGGGTAAAATAAGAGAAAGTGCCTTCTAGGGTTCTCTGCCAGTAGACCAAACATCAGTGCCCCTAAGGTGCCTTACAAGGGGACAGAGTGTAATAAAGTGCACTCTGGGGTGCTCTTCCAGTGGACTGAGGTGATTAAGTACTCTCTAGGGTGTTTTTCAGAGGACAAAACGTAATAAGGTGCTCTTTCATTGGATACAACGTAATAAAAGGCCCTTTCCTGACCTTCCTAAGCTTTTAAAATACTGCATATACCACATTGCCACTGATGACTGCTTCTGTTGAAAGGTCACTCTCCATACTAAAGCTGATCAAGACCTGGCTCAGGAGCAGATGCAGCAACGACAGGTACTTGTGCTGGGATATCCTGCAAAGATGGTTGACCTCCTGGAACATTCTCCTCTCTCCACAGAGGACCGCTAGAGCTCTGACAGAGTGACCATCAGGTTCTTGGTCACCTCCCTGACTAAGGCCCTTCTCCCCTAATCGCTGAGTTTAGATGGGGGGACAGCTCTAGGAAGAGTCCTAGTGGTTCAGAACTTCTTCCATTTACAGATGATGGAGGCCACTGTGCTCATTGGGACCTTCAAAGCAGCAGAAATTTTTCTGTACCCTTCCCCAGATTTGTGCCTCGAGACAATCCTGTCTCGGAGGTCTACAGACAGTTCCTTTGACTTTATGCTTGGTTTGTGCTCTGACATGCACTGTTACCTGTGGGACATTATATAGACAGGTGTGTGCCTTTCCAAATCATGTCCAATCAACTGAATTTACCACATGTGGACTCCAATTAAGCGGTAGGAACATCTCGAGGATGATCAGTGGAAACAGGATACACCTGAGCTCAATTTTGAGCTTCGTGGCAAAGGCTGTGAATTCTTATGTACATGTGATGTTTTAGTTTTTTTATTTTTGATAAATTTGCAAAAATTAAAAAAAAAAAAAACTTCTTTCACATTGTCATTATGGGGTGTTGTGTGTAGAATTTTGAGGAAAAAAATGAATTTATTCCATTTTGGAATGAGGCTGTAACATAACAAAATGTGGAAAAGTGAAGCGTTATGAATACTTTCCGCTGCAGGCCACATAACACTCATGTTCTGAACCTTTTTTATTCCTGCAGATAAAAAGACATTGAAGCTCACTCTCAGTACAGAGTAAAAGTGCCTGCTGCTACAGTGTAATCCAGATTACGTACTGAATGCAGATGTTTCTCATGGAACTTAGTAGCAATGGGACTTCTCTGACACCTATGATGTAAAAACCTGTTTCATGCTCACAGAAGTAAAACTTTGTTTGTTTTGAGACAAATTATAAGAGGAAGTGTGTGAAATTTCCTCAGTAACATCTGCAGTCCCATTTATTTATAGGCCAGATATGAACACTCAGTATGGACAGAAAGGTTCAGAAAAGCACAGTCTCTATCAGTCACCACAGAATAAACACTTCATTAATCCTGACTAGATTTTAAGTGACCTGAACTCTCTCTGCTCTATTTTGACATGATTTTAAATTTGCAAGAAGTCAGATTATTCTGTCTTGCCTTACTTTTTCTCCTTTCCTTATTCATGGAAATTTTCCTTATTCTGGATGACTCTCTCAGGGTCAGACACCTGCTCAGGTGATACTTATTGTAGCGGACAGTCTTGCTCAGGGTCATAAGAGCTATTTCCAGCTTGTGGTAATATGCCACAAAAAGGATCCCAAAAAGACCAAACATGCTTTTATAGCATGAGGTTGCTTTTAATTCTGTAAAATGTACCCTGCGTAGGCAAAAACTTCAAAAGAAACATTTGGAATTAAATGGATCCTTACGCTAGTGTGAGATAAACACTGACAGATGAGCATTCTGCAGTTACCTATGGATCTGAAGGCGGTTAAAAAATCCCCACTATATTCAGATTTGACATTGTTCAGTGGCTTTAATAGTGTTGTTTTTATTGGAGCAAAGAAGACATCCTTGAAGTGAATGCCAGGGTCTCATGTGAATTTCTCTGTCAATGACTGCTGATATAGGAAAGCATGAGGCACTCGATAAAATGACAGCATTTATACTTGGTATTCAGCCCATTCAGAAGAAACCTTTAAGATGAAGCCTTTCAGTGAATGTCAGGGACTGGTGGGAATTTTTTCAGTACTGTCATTTTTTGGGCTTCTAGATATTATATGTATCAGACACTTGTGTTCCACGGGAGGGCCTGGCCCACAATCTTCATTCCAGTTCATCCTAAAGGTGCTCGATGAGGTTTAGGTCACGGAGGGCTCTGTAATGACCAGTCACGTTCTTCCAGATTGAGCTCATCAAATCATGTTGGAATAGAAGAGGGCATGCCCCAAACTGTTGCCACAGAGTTGGAAGCATAGCATTGTCCAAAATGTCATGGTTTGATGAAACATTAAAAGGGACCCTGCATGATCACAAGTTCATCTTGTTGGATAGACATTTTTATCACTCATATGTTTATTGAACTAAAAAAACTCACTAGATATCTGCATTTTGAGTTATTTTAGTTGATAAACTCACCAGGAGGCCGTCATGGTTTGGTCTGCACTGGCACTGTGACATCACAGTGCTGCAGCGCTCCTCGCTGTTCCTATGCAGTAACCACTGTTTCAGACTGGCAGCCAGTCACAGGGCTGCATCTCACATGCTGGCACATCTCACACATGGGAAACTCCCTTCGTTTGTGCATAATGCTTTTATTTTGAAAAGCTTTGGGCACGCTTCCACTATACACTGAATCCAGTCACTCACAGGGAGATTTACTGAGGAAAACCGTAAGAGGAATGACAGAGCTTTGACACAGGGAGACAAAACCAACTTGCAGCAAACTGCCTTGTATGAAAGCTGTTATGGCAGCAACAGCTGGAAGCAGCAAGACATACTGCCAGTCTGTAAAAACAGTTCTGCACAGCAACGGTGAGGAGTGCCACAGCTAAGTGATGTCACACTACTATTGCAGACCAAAACATAGCGGCATCCTGGTGAGTTTATCAGCTCAAATGTACTCAAAATGCAGATATCTAGGATATCTAGTGAGTTTTTTTTGTTGTTGTTGTTCAGTATACATATGAGAGACACAAATATCTATCCAACAAGATGAACTTGTCTGATCATGCAGGGTTCCTTTTAAAATATTCCTTCATTGGATATAAGGGGCCTAGCCCGAACCCTGAAAAATGAAGCTTCTGCTGCCCAGTTTTAGAGCCTACATTAATGCCAGTGGAATAATACATTTAAACATTACACTAGCTGCAAGTGATAGTTGTTTTATAATGCAATCATAATAAAATTATTTGAACTAACATAATAGTGCATCATAAATAAGCATATTTATTTCATAATTTTTCGTATACAAATTAAACTATTCAAATTGAACCAGTATTGTACTGAAAAGGCCAAAATGATTTTAGCAGCAGACTGCCCATCCAACATGGAAAATATTGATCAAATCTGCACATTTATCTGCATCTTTTGCCAAAACTTTATTCCTTCAGCTGTCAGGTTACTTAATTCAGACAGCAGTCATGTTAACTAATTTTTACCACAGACTTTATCTTTTCATCTATGTACTCTATGTTATGTAACTTATCTTGCTGTCTCTCACCTGCCTCTGCTTGTTGAATGTTGGTTATTTCCACATTTCAGACAATGCTTCAACTTCGTGGCAACAATTTGGGGAAGGTCCTTTTCTATTCCAACATGACTGTGCCTCAGTGCACTATAAAGACATGGTTCGATGAGTTCAGGGTGGAAGAACTTGACCAGCCCACACAGAACCCCCATTGACTTTTGAGCACCTTCAGGATGGAGACTGTGAGCCAGGCCTTCTTGTCCATCATTAGTGCCTGACCTCATAAATGTTCTTCAGAATTAATGGGCACAAATTAAATAGTGTTGTGAAACTTCATGATTTTCCCATTGAGCACTTTTCTTATCATGTAAATACATGATACCGAATTTGGACTGGTTCTCATTTTTTGTTGAAATCTGATGGCTTATGTTAGCTCATCATGACATGGAAGTTAAACTTGTAAAAACTGAGAAAATAAAATAAACATGAGGTTCTGAAAAGCTGAATAAACATGGTGGTAAATCAGGTTCAGACAACTTTATTGATCCAGAGAGGGCTGTTCATTTGCAGCTCACTCACAACCACAATAACCAACATTCACCGAGCAGAGGCAGGTGATGGACGGCAAGATAAGTGACATAAGATCAAGTACATAGATGAAAAGATGAAGTTACAGTGGTAAAAAAAAGACAGTTAACCCTTTACCTACTGAGCTGGCACTGTGTTTTAAATGTCCGGGGTATTATTACTGTAACTCTGTCAAAGTTTGTCCAATCAGAAAATTCCAACGGCGTTGGAAAGCTGAGAACTGTGGGCATGTGCACACATGCATGGTTCATTACAGTACTCGCAACCATATGACATGGGCATTCATAGCAAAACACTACAGCAAAACACCAGAAGTATTGCAAGACCACTACACGGATTCTCAACACTGTAACTCCTCAAAAGTTTGCTCAGTCTAAAAAATTTCAATGCTGACAGAGAGCTGAGAATCTGTGCTTCCGGCAATATATGATGTGTGGTATATATATTACAGTAATGTCAAACAGCAACACAAAAACAGCAGCTTTGGCAGAAGACGAGTGAGAAAGGAGAGTGAAGGAAGAGAGTAAAAGGAGAGCGAGCGAGAGTGGTGTTTTGTTTTCAAAAAATAGCATAAGATAGTGGCATTTGTGCGTGTCTGTCATGTGCAATAACAATATGTTACTTGAGAATGTTGAAAATGCATTCTTCCACCTTTATTTGCACTGTCGTCTATGTATATAGTTGTCTTTTGCACTGTGTTTTGCACACCCAGAGTCCTAGACTCAAAAAATGACTGGTGATTGTTCTAAACATATATAGGTTCACATTTCAAATGTCAAATCAATAACAAAATAACAAAATTTCTTCTCATAAAAGCCATGAAAAACAAATCTGTTTTTGTGTTTTTCTACTTTTAAACTGCTGACAATTCCATATTTGGTGCAATAATCATTAATCAGATGTTGAAAAGTCAAGTTCAAGTACTCCTGGAAAAGGGACCAAACCTCTCAGACATAGGGCATTTCCTGACTATTTTACAGCTATAATAACAAAATATGTCCAAATCGCCATTTTTAGACTCAGTAGGTCTCAGTTGGTTAAAATAACTACTGTCTGAGTTTAGTAACCTAACAGCTGAAGGAATAAAATGTTGGCAAAAGATGCAGACAAATGTTAACCTTGCAAAGCAGATGGATACGCCTGTTTCTGTGTTTTTCCCTGGCAAATCCATCTTGCAAAGCTCCCTTTTGAACAGTTGGAGCCCAGTTAGAAAGTGACAGGACCAATCAGCCACAAGGAGCAGTACTTTTGGAAGCGGCGGGGTCATGACATAAGCAAGCAGCAACAAGAAGCCGGTGTAATTATGGCAGAAGAGGTTAGCATGGTTGCTACTATAGCGCCAGTTTTATCAGAACTTGATGGCATTTCTTCGTTAAAAGAACAAAGCACAGCAGTGAGTTGTTTTCTTTTCAAAAATGACAAAAGTCATGTGCTGACATGTCTACAGCCACCATGGTTTGCGTTATGCAGTTCTCTATGGAGTTTACTCCTCAGTAGCTCAGAGTTTTTGTTTCAAAGGCTCTGCCCTTTCCCAAATGCTGTCTATGAGCGGTTTACCAGATGGATGTATGAAACAAAACCATCCGGTGTGTCAGGTTAGATAAATGTGCAGATTTGATCAATCTTTTCTTTTTGGAGGGGCAGAGTCTGCTGCCAAAGTGATTTTTGGCCTCTCAAAACCAACAGGTTTTCAATTTGAACTGTTCAATACCAATACTATCATGTCAGTTCAAATTCACTGTGATGGCATTATGAAATGCCTAGTGTAATAAAGCCTATTATTTACATGGTAAGTTACGTATCCAGGGGAAAAATCAAGTTTCACAAAACTGTGTAACTTTACAGCTCATCCACAAACAGGCAGAGGCCTTCGTCTATTACATCAGCACCATGGACAGCACCAAGCATCAAACAACACAGCAACAGCAGCATCTCAGGGGGCATGTTCCTTCCCTCTCTCATCTGTTACTTAACATCAGCTATCATGAAATACTCACTGAGTTACACCAGCTGACAATGACTGAGGCAGGAAAACAATTTACAAAAGCATGGTACAATATGATGCTGACCTAGTTACAAACCTGCATGCACACAGTTTGCGCAGATTGTGAGAGCAGGTTTAAGAGGGCTTCTCGGTCTAGCTAATGCATGATGATCCATTGAATTATTTATATGGTTGCATATGTAGGCTATTAGAAAAGCAAAGCCTGTTCAATAGCTTGTTAACACAAACAGCTAATCATCCAATCACATGGCAGCAACTTTATATATTTAGGCATGCAGACGTGGTCAAGACGACTTGCTTAATTTCAAACCGAGCATCAGAATGGGAAAGAAAGGAGATTTAAGTGACTTTGAACGTGCTGTGGTTTTAAGTGCCAGAGGGGCTGGTCAGAGTATTTCAGAAACTGCTGATCTACCGGAATTTTTGAATACTACCCTCTCTAGGATTTACAGAGAATGGTCCAAAAAAGGGCAATTATCCAGTAAGCGGCAGTAGTGTGGACGGAAACGCCTTGTTGATATAAGAGGAGAATGGGCAGACTGGTTTGAGATGATAGAAGGCAACAGGAACTCAAATAACCAGTGGTTACAACCAAGGTATGCAGAATACCGCCTCTAAACACACGTTGTACCTTGAAGCAGATGGAATACAGCATCTGAAGACCACACCAGGTGCCACTCCTATCTGATAAGAACAAGAAACTGAGGCTACAGTTTGCATGGGCTCACCAAAAGCTGTCAGTAGGTTATTGGAAAAATAATGCATGGTCTGATGAGTCTCCATTTCAGCTGCAACATTCACATGGTAGGGTCAGAATTTGGCATAAACAACGTGAAAGCATGGATCCATCCTGCCTTGTATCAGCAGTTCAGGCTGCTACTGGTTGTGTAATGGTGTATATGGGTAAATTTTCTTGGCACACTTGGCCTCCACAGTCATCAGATCTCAATCCAATAGAGCAGCTTTGGGATGTGGTGGAGACAGGAGATTCACATTATGGATGTGCAACCAACAAATCTGCAGCAACTGCATGGATCTATTATGTCAGTATGGACCAAAATCTCGGAGGAATGGTTCCAACACCTTGTTGAAACTATGCCACGAAGAATTAAGGCAGCTCTGAAGGCAAAAGGGGGTTCAACCCTTTACTAGCAAGGTGTACCTCATAAAGTGGCCGATAAGTGAATATTTGTCATGTTAGATTCAATCACACTGAAATCGGCGGCCTTCTTGAGTGTTGAATGATCCTGAGAAGGACCGCTCTTCTGAATAACTTCTTCTGCTGCTAAATTGACAGCATCCTGACATATGGCTGCACTGTCTGGTACTAAAGCTGCACAGACACAGAAAAGAAAGACCTTCAGAGGATCATCAAAATAGCTCAGAGGATTGTTGGATCCCCTTCCCCATCCCCCAGTGACATCTATCTGAGCTGTTTTCACAAATGGGCCCTATCTATCAATAGGGACCTGTCATATCCAGGACACTGTTTGTAGTGCACCTCCTGTACATTTTAGAGGTTGGCCCAAAGAAGTGCTGCCCTCTGCCAAACCATGTCACTGTGGAACAGATCTATCCAAACAGCAAGAAGCAAAAAGTCTCAGGAGGTCAGTGGGTCACAGAGCTACTACGGTGCCATTGATGAGGAAAAGTGAACTTTTGAGGCAAAAAGCCACAGACTTCATAATATACTCACCCATGGCAGAAGCAGTAAAATTGTGGAATCATGTTGGAATAAATGGCAAATCAAACCAAAAACGGCAAAATAATCTGCTGTCAAAATATTCCTGCATGAATTTGCAGTTCCCCTGTGATCTCTGCCCTCTTGTCTGAAGTTGATCAGGGTTGTCCTGCCTCGTGCAGCGCTCTAGACATGCGTCCAGTGTGTGAGGTCACTGGCTTTCAGTCAGATCAAAGCTGTGGCAATGTGGAGCTCAGCACTGCTGTTGCATGTGGAAATTGCATTTTTAATGTCTGGTTTTTAAGGACTGAAATTTGTCTTTAAACTTTGGATTGTGTGTTTTAAAAAATAAAGTTTTAGCTCTGAACTACATTTAAATATCATATCAATATTGATATAAATTGATTTTTAAATGTCTGCATTTTGTATATTGCCAAAAATCCAATACTGTGCATACCTTGAAAGCCTCTTCACTCCTGCAACAGAGAAATATTTAGGCACTTCCTAAATTGGCTGCAGAAAAGCCTTTTGTTTCCCCATTTGATGTTCCAAAGTCCAAAAGATTTCAGCGTGCAGGCATCAAGTCAATTTGATGTGCTTGTTTGAAGTACACCTGTTGTTTTTCATGGTCAAACACACCTGAAGCATTATGGAGTGCATGAAACTGCTTTGACACATTAACCCGACCTTGTTTTGATTTTGGAGCGTTAAATGAGGACCCACTTACCGTCGCAGCTTTTCTGTTTTCCTGATTTTTCTTGTTTGGAGACAAAGGAAACAAAGTACAAAAAGAAAAGGAACAAAATACAAAGTTAGAAAATAGAGGAAGATGAGGAGAGGTGCCTGCTGAGGTGGTGCTACAACCTTCTGCACTTCTCACACGCAAGATTTTCACCAAGGAAATTTTTCAAGAAATTACCAAACTGAAATGCTGTCTTGGAAAAAATGGAGTAAATTAGGATTATGTGTTTTCCCCTCATCTTCCTCATCTTTACCACAGTGGCACAGAGATGTTCTGTTTACATACAGTGAAGCTGTTTGTAATGCTAGCAGGGTTAGAATTTAACTTTTTCATCTACCTTTTACTGTAGCCGGTGGCTTAAAAGATCTACAAACAAACATTTTTACTAGACATCCTATTTTATCAAGCAACATTATCTAATCAGTATAATATTACTAATCAAGGCTTATAATATTCAAGTAATAGGCTATTTCATAAGAGAGAGTTGGTGCATAAATGATCCAAATTGTTACTCATTTTCAAACCTTATTTTTCTGCCAATTTGTCCTGTTTTCTGTCATGCTAACATTTGCTGTGCTTCCTACAGGGGCACTGTAAATTCACAGGACATTATGAGTGTCAGAATCGCTAGAATTTGATATTTAGCATGTCATTTTTTTTTTTTTTAATTACTTTAGACATTGATTGATTCAATGATTCAAACACCATTTGCAGATACACCAGCTGCAGTGGAGAACTACTCTCATATGATACTAAGTCAAATCATCCCAGCACATACCTGCCTGTTGACAACAGCTCTGTCACAGGGAGAAGGAGACAGGTTTTTTGGTAAGATTGTGTTGGTCTACTCAGCATTTCTCATAAAGTCAGTAGGTACAAGCAGACAAAAGGAGTTTAATTTATGCTTATATATTTATATTATATCTGGATTGATTCGAACCCTACCGAGGTGTCAATCTTCCTCCTCCCCGTTCCCCCCGCTGGCTTGCTTTCACACTATCAATCAATCAATCACTCAATCTTTATTTAAATAGCACTTTTCATACAATGTACACACAACATAAAAATCAAAGAAAATACACCCCCCCACACACACAAACAACCCCAACCCCACCACCATCCCACCCAGTACCCCCACCCTCTTCCCCCTACTTACCTCCTTACACACAGGAATGTGCACACCGAGGAAACGCTATCCTAAAGTTCCGAATGAGGAAACACTGGAGGTTAGGTTAAAATCTTAAAACAAAGTGATGGTAAATGAAATAAAAACAGAAAAAAGGACACTAAAATAAGAATAAGAACAACAAAATATAGATCAATAAAACTGTATAAAGGATAAACTACTAAAAGGCAGTCCTAAAAGTTAAGATATGAGATAAAACCTAAAAGAGACAACATTAAAATGATAAACTAGGTCTTGAGTTTGCTTTTAAAAACAGTAACATTCGGTGCAGCCCTCAAGTCTTCAGGTAGGCTGTTCCACAGACGGGGGCCATGGTAATAAAAAGATGCCTCACCATAAGTTTTAGTTCTGGTTTTGGGTACTGTTAATGAAGAACTTCCTGAAGACCTGAGGGCTCTACTGGGCTCGTAGGGTATAAGCAAATCTGATAAATAAGAAGGGGCCAGACCATTAAGACCTTTAAAAACCAATAAAAGAATGTTAAAATATATTCTAAAAGAGACGGGTAGCCAATGCAGAGACCTTAAAATTGGTGTAATATGATCTCTCTTTCTGGTCTGGAATCTTGGCAGCATTCTTGCAGCTGAGTTCTGGAGGAGCTGAAGATATGAGATATTCTTTTTGGGGAGACCAGAAAGGAGAGCATTACAGTAATCATTTCTACAGGTAATAAAAGCATGGATTAATGTCTCCGTATTGGCTTGAGAGAAAGACGGTTGCACTCTGGCTATATTCTTTAAATGATAAAATGCTTTCTTTGATATCGAATATGATCGTATATGTGGTTCAAAACTAAGATCTGACTCAAATAAAACACCTAAATTTCTAGCTTTGCCGACACGGATTTAAAGATAGTGATTTGAGTTTGCTGGCCAGTTTCTCTCGTCACGACTCTGCTGCGCCTGAAAGTACTGCCCCTTGTTGCTGATTGGTCCTGTCACTTTCTAACTGGGCCCCAACAGCTCAGATGGGAGCTTTACAAGATGGATTCACCAGTGAAAAACAAGGAAACGGGCATATCAGTCTGTTTTGCAAGGTTAGGAAGCCATAGTACCCAAAGAGAACCCACGTGTGCACGGGGAGAACATGCAAACTCTGCACAGAAAGGCCCTGACTGAGAAGCGAACCAAGGACCTTCTTGCTGTGAGGCAACAGCGCTAACTCTGCGCCGTCATGCAGCCCTGTTTTTGATTGTATTCAGGTTAAACTGTTTATACCACTTTAATGTGGAGTTGGGATGTTTTTATTTTATTTTTTGAGTTAAGTTTTTGTTGTGACTAATGTAGTCAAGTTAGGCCGGCCACACACTAGGCGATTTTTTAAATCTGAAACGGTTTTCAAACCGTGGGAGACCACAGACTAAAGGACAATTTCCAAAGATTTTTGATCTTTAATCTTCTGAACGCACACACTAGACAACTCAGCCAGACTGTCGGATAACTGAAGACCACACACCTGCCGACCTGCCTACAACCTCGCGTGATCAGGTGACTTCAGAAAAAACAAACACGCATGTCTGTCGGTACCGGCTTGCTGTCTCTCCACAGCAGAGGGTCCTGGCATGTTACAGGTGCAGCAAAAATCATAAAACAAAGGAAAGAATCAGGATAAAATCCTAGCTGGAATTAAGGTACAGTTGTGTTTCTGGTTGTGAGCAGTGAAAGTACGTATGATTCATCTAGTGACGCTACCCAGTGCGCTCGCTCTCATTGGATGTTGTGGGTACTCCGTCAGCGTCACTACGACCTAGAATCATAAATATCAGACATGTTTGATATTTACAATTCAGGGTTTGGGAGGCTACTACGCGATTTAGAGCAGTAAATTAATCGTGTTGACACCACACACATGCAGACTACTCAGACAAATAATTGTTTGCGACGAGGCTCCAGTCAGTATACGCCCCCACAATCATCGGGGAGGCAAATCTTGCCTCAAATCGGACTTAGTACCACTTCTAATTGGAATTATATTATTACTATTTTATTTCAAATTCATTTATTGAATTAATTTCTTATTGTGACTATTGACTCTGCTTCACCACCTCTACGTGGAACTGAGGTTATTTATTTATTATTTTTTTGTTGACTGCTATGTCAGCTACAGTCATGGATGAAAGTATTGGCACTCCTGGAATTTTTCCAGAAAATACACCATTTTTCCCCAAAATTGTTGCAATTACAAATATGTTTGGTTTACACATGTCGATTTCCTTTATGTTCATTGGAGCAATACAAAAAATCTGAAGAAAAAAGACAAAATTGACATAATTTTACACAAAACTCAAAAAATGGGCTGGACAAAATTATTGGCACCCTCAACTTAATATTTGGTTGCAAACCCTTGGGGAAAAAATAACTGAAGCCAATCTATTCCTATAACCATCAACAAGTTTCTTACACCTCTCAATTGGAATTTTGGACCACTCTTCTTTTGCAAACTGCTCCAGGTCTCTCAGATTTGAAGGGTGCTTCTTGCAACAGCAGTTCTGAGATCTCTCCATAGATGTTCAATGGGATTTAGATCTGGACTCACTGCTGGCCACTTCAGAACTCTCCAGCGCTTTGTCTCCAACCATTTCTTGGTGCTTTTTGAGGTATATTTTAGGTCATTGTCCCGCTGGAACACCCATGATATCTGATGCAGACCCAGCTTTCTGACACTAGGCCCTACATTGTGGCCCAAAATCCTTTGATAGTCTTCAGATTTCATGCTGCCAGAGGCAGCAAAAAAAAAACCAAAACATCTTTGAACCTCCACCATGTTTGACTGTAGGTACTGTGTTCTTTTCTTTGTAGGCCTCATTCTGTTTTCTGTAAACAGTAGAATGAGGTGCTTTTCCAAAAAGCTCTACCTTAGTCTCATCTGTCCACAAAATGTTCTCCCAGAAGGACTGAGGCTTACTCAGGTACATTTTTGCAAACTCCAGTCTGGCTTTTTTATGTCTCTTTGTCAGCAGTGGGGTTCTCCTCGGTCTCCTGCCATAGCGCTTCATCTCATTCAGATGACTACGTATGGTCCCAGCTGACACTTTTGCACCCTGAGTCTGCAGGACAGCCTGAATTTGTGTGGAAGTTGAATGAGGATGTTTATCCACCATTCCAACTATCCTGCGTTGCATTCTTTTGTCAGATTTTTTCTTCTGTCCACATCCAGGGAGATTAACCACAGTTCCATGGGTTATAAACTTCTTGATTATATTACACACAGTGGAAAAAGAGATTTCAGGATCTCTGGAGATGGTCCTTTATTATTAACCTTTAGATTGTTCATATTTTTCCACAATTTTGCTTTCTAAGTCCTCAGACAATTCTGGGCCTTCTTTCTCTCCTCCATGCTTGGTGTGACACACACAGGCACACAACACAAAGGTTGAGTCAACTGTTAGACATTCTGACTGGCTTCAGGTGTGATTTCTAGATTGCCAACACCTGTTACTGTCCCAGGTGAGTTTAAATGAGCATCATATGCTTGAAAAAAAAAAAAAAAAAAGATTTACCCACAGTTTTAAAAGGGTGCCAACAGTTTTGTCCAGCCCATTTGTTAAATTTCGTGTAAAATTATGTCAATTTTGTCCTTTTTCTTCTGATTTTTTGTGTTGTTCCAATGTACATAAAGGAAATAAACGTGTATACCAAAAACATTTGTAATTGCAACAACTTCTGGGAGAAATGCTGTATTTTCTGGAAAAATTCCAGGGGTGCCAATACTTTCGTCCATGACTGTATTTCGACCACTTTAAAGTGGATTTTTGATTGTCTGATTTATTTCAAGTGAAAATGTAACTTTATTTTTTTGACAAATGATTAAAGTGAAACAGAGCTATTAGACCATTCCAGAAATGTGATTTTAAGGGTTTTACAACAATGTTGGCTGCACTGAGTTAAATGGAAAAGGTTTGAGCTATCTAGTTATTATTCAGTTTACTTCAGTTACTTTCACAAACAAAAACAGTTGAATATCTGCCGATACCGAGTCCCAATCTGATACTCATAATTACCTAGATTAGAGTTTCAATATTTTAATATTGAATATCTGCCAATATTCAATATTCAATATTAAAATATTGGATCGGGATCAGAGGCTAAAACTGCTGATTGGGACAACCCTAGTATCCAGGCATGGTTGCATTCATATCTCATCTGACCCATGCTAGAGTTCACTTGAATCGCGCTCTAGACCACATCCTCAAGAGGGCCTGGGTCCCAGTTCCCTGGGCGCACTTTGTTTGCATTCACAATGACCAAAAACGAACCAGACTTTGGGCTCAAGTGCACTCAGATCTGGGACTGGGTCCCCAGTGCAAAAGCCAACGAAAAGTCATCACAAATGTTGTTTGTGTGAGCACGGAAGGTCAACAGTCACAAAAACAAACAAACAAACAAAAAAAAAACGTGTGGCCAAGGCCCTCAGTAACTATAACAGAAGGCTTTGATGAACTCCCCTTACTTCTACTGACACTTTCATGTAGCATAAATGTATCCCATTAAAATTATAAGATGTCCATATATGTAATGTTCGGCATACTCACTGAGTAGTATGACGCAACTCCCTTAATGCCCTCTTTTGTTTCTGTTCTGACTGTAAGCCCCAGAGAATTTCCCTACTTTGAAATGAGAAATTATTCTTCAATAAGATGTTCTGTGAGAGACTGTGGTCTTAGTATCCATACTGGATGGTCAGCATGTTAAAACCTGATCCAAGTCTCTGCTGTGAAAATGTTACACTTTCTATAACCATCAAAGAGTCAAACTTACCTCCCAAAGACATCTGTACAAATATATATATTATATCATACCCTACATCAGCAGGTTTCTTTTCCCTTTTTCAGTCCTCTGTATTTGAATCAGAGCTTTGACACTCATCTTTAAAAGACAGCAGCGGAAATTTATTTTCTAAAGCTGCAAAAGCCAAAAATAAATACCTAATCCTCTTCTGCAAGAGGAGAGAAAAGACTTTAAAATGTGTTAGTGGTTGCCTTGAGTGCAGCAATTCTAGTCATTTACTGACTGCCAAAACATTACAGGGTTGCTGAGGTCCCTCTGGGCTTTTTTGTATCTCATATCTGACATTCTGACACTTGTCGGACACTCTGCACTGACAAAGAAACAGAAGACAAAGAGTTGAAGGATTACGTCACACAATCAAACCCCTTGCCAGATTTGGCTGTAAAAGGCTAACTGAAAGGTCACATTTCAAAGGTTCAAACACAGGTAGATAAACAAAGAGATGGCCCACAAACAAGAAACCAAAAATTATATGTTCAACAAAAGACAAAAAACAAAACTGACTTCTATTTTAAAGGGTTAGGGTTTGTTTTCACTTTCTTTTTTCATTTTCAGTTCAGTTGTAATTGTTTTTTACTCCTGGTTTGTTAGTTTAGTCCAGTTTTATTTTGCAAAAATGCTTCGTTTCAGTTTTGTTTTTATTAATTTTATTGTTAGTTTAAGTTTTTTCGGATACATGTCAGGGCTGAGGGAACGTCATACATTTTTTTGAATATGTTTTTAAAAATGCATGACATTCCCTCAGCCCTGACATGTATCCGTGTAAACTATTATAAACCTCTGAAGACAGCCTGAATGAGTCCTAATGGAGAGAACTAGACAGAGATGCTGTGATGTGTCCCTCTGTGTCACTGCAGACAGAAACTGCTTTGAATAATGGCTCAAAAAAAGCAAATGCTTAAAAGTACAAGGACTTTTTTGTAAATATGTGAATATGTAGAAGACTTTTTGTCACAGAATGACTATTTCTTTCCCTTTTTAGTCCCAAAGAAATAGGAGGACAAGTTGGTGCAAAAAATCTTAGTCATTACTATTGCTGTGTGTAATACATAAAAATCTTTGAGTTTTAATTTCCATTTATTTTTCTTTTGTCTTTAAAGTCCCATAACTTTTTTAATTCATGTGACACCACTACAGCACACCTATTCTTAAAGTCCAGGTTGTCTTGAAGAAAAGGATGTTTAGAGCTTGACTGTCACCACAGCTTTGATCTTTTACATCTTTTTAAGACAAAAAGTCCAGATGAGACAAAATTATAATAAAAGAATAGCTTAGGGCTCAGAGGGTTAAGGAGCTTGCTGGTGATCATGTCCAGCCCAGGGTTCTTCCTGATGTTACATTTGAGAAACATGGATCAAACATCAAGTGCACTGATAATTAAATCCAAGTTCCTCAAATGTAACATGAGGGAGAGCCCTGAGCCGTACATGATCACTGCCAATCATCTAAAAGTCTGTGCTGATCAACTGTGTGCTGTTTTTGGTCCTATCTTTAAGCAGGTCCAATTTCAATGGTAGGAGTCCATTAGTGTTCCACTGATCAATCCCCTACAGAGCTAAATGAATTTAGACCAGCTCTTACTTCAATAGTAATGAAATATTTTGTGCAATTGGATAAGCAATTCCTTGCAAATAAAGTACAGGACCTATCTGACCCAAAGCAATTTGCTCATTGTCCAAACAGAGGAGTGGAGCATGTCAGCACTACTCTCCTAAACTTTCTTTCTAAGCATCTGGAGGGTACGAGAACCCATAGACTTTTATTTGGTGATTTCTCCTCAGCTTTTAATGCAAAACAGCCATACATGTTATCTCCTAATTAACGATTGTAATCTTGAGGTTGGTATGACAAAATGGACTTTTTAACATGTCGGCCCCAGTTGATAAGAGCAAACGGTGTCTTATCTTTAAAGAACATGTCACCCACAGGCTCTGCTCAAAACAAAAATCGTCTGTCCAGAATTGTCTCAGAGGACAGCGAGATAATTGGCATTCAGCAGCTCTCTCTCACAAAGATCTTTGACACACAATTTTTGCAGAAAGCTCAGTCAGTGTTGTCCTGCTCTGGCCACCCTCTCCTTTTCTCTCTGGATGGAGATACAGGCTCTTTAGAGCAAGAGCAAACATACAAATCTCTTCTGTCCCATGTCCAATTAATGCACTTAACTTGTACAACCTTTGTGTGAACTTTCCTGTGGGGTTAATGATTTTAGTGTGAATTCAGAATGACATTTTAGAAAGGGCTGTGATCAATTCAAAGTTTTATACATCCATTTTTGAATGTCTTCTTATGGCACTTACTTTTAATAAGAATGGGAGGATTGTGTTTAATCAGTGCTGAAAGAACTGAACTGAATCAGCTGAGATTAGTTCAGTGAGAGATAAGTGAATGAAAGCAAACTATGAATGAGAAGGAACATTTATAGTCTTCCTGACAGCTCTAACACAATAGCTTCAATTCTTTGTGTTCAAACATGCAATCCTCCAATACTGCCATACCACAATGACCACCTCAATAACATACTCCATCATCTCTCCAGGAATCATTATTTAGTCATTTACAACAGTCTGTGACATAATATCGATGTTCTTGTCGTACAAGAAAGATTACCAATACAGCCAAAGCCTGTTTGATTGGTCTGTTTATTGATCTACATCTCTGAGGGCTGTGCTGAATTGATTTCTGGAAGAATAGTCCAAGGTTCAAATTGTCAATTTATGGGCTGGGTTGGAAAACAGGCCAATTCCACATAACTTCTGTAACACTGTGAAAATACATTATCAATGATATTTCCCATCTAACCCACTTCTTCTTCTTGTGTTTTAGGCAGTTTCGACACTACTAGGTGTATTACTGCCCTCCGCTGGCCAGACTAAAAGCCGCAATCACATTTCACACACAGTCCTGTATCATGCAGGAACTGTAAGAGTGCTTTTATGGTCTGCTGGTGGTTGTGGCCACACCCACAGAGCGCAGTACTGTGTTTCCCAAAAATATACAAGAAATGATTTAGCCCTTAATGTCCAAGTCTCAATCTCCTTGTCCAATTCTCTCTCTACACTCTTTAATTTTCCTCTTAGCACTACTCTTCCCAGGGGGATCTTCACATCTGTTTTTCTTTTCTTGAGGGTTACTTTTGCTATCAAATCTGCTTTTTCATTCCCCTCTAACCCTGCATGGCCCAGGCTGGGCCCTTGACAAACCCAGAGAATGGGCCGTCCCCAGTTGTGATTTATTGATGGCATTGATGTTTGTGATTTGAATCAGTAGCAATAGTGATAGCTATCCTGGCTAAAGATTACTTAATTAGGCTATTTATTTGTGCCACTCTCTAATCCATTCAAACCATTTTCCCACCCATTTTGCCATGGTTGATCAATTTTTTAAAAGATTTGCCCACTCTTTTTCCCCATTTTTGTCACTTTAATACCATTTTTGACACACGTAACCCCTTTTAATCACTATTCCCACCATTTTTTGTCAATTTAAACCATTTCTGCTCTCATTTAACCACATTTTTCACCTATTCCTGCCACTTACAAGCCATTTTTACCACTTTTAGCTCCTTTTGCCACTTTCTGCCTTTAGTTGCTCTTGTTGACCCATTTCTGGCACTATTAACCCATTCACCCCTTGCTTTGCCTATTTTAGTCCATTTAAACCCCATTTCACTATTTGTTACATCTGTTTTTTTCATTTTAAAACATACTTTGCCACTTGTAATGCCTTTTCACCATTTTTTCTGCAAGTTTTTTTCCACTTTTAACCCATATCTGCCACTTTTGCCTAAGTTGACTAATACACCACTTTTTGTGCCCATTTTTGGTCAATTTTAACCCCTTTTTACTATTTGTAACATGCATTTTTGCCATTTCAATTCCTTTTTGCTACTTTTAATCTCTTTTCACTATTTTCTGCCAGTTTTTGCCACTTGAAACCCTTTTTTTCACTTTTTTGTCTAATTCTGTCCTCTGCTAACACATTTTTTGGCACTCTCTACCAATTTCACCCCCTTTTCCACCCCTTTATTCCACTTTTGGCCTATTTTAATTCTGTCGTAAGGAAAGGGACTTACATTTTTAAGAAGGCTATATACTATGACAAATAAAAATATATGCGTTGCTTTGATAAGAGTGGATATTATTCAGGTTAAATATAAAATATAGTTATCACAGCTTAATTTTGCAATGGACGATGATTTTCCTGACCTCCAAGGACCCTCAGTTTGGCTCGGCCCCTGAAAGATCTCCCTCTTTCCCTCTTTTTTGGCCCACTGATTTATGTTGATTTGTGCTGACATGTATGCAATCTTGGCACGTTTAAGCAGGTGGAGGTTTGTGGTTGGTTGGTGAAGCTGAGCACTGGCAGCAGAGGCACACAAGGTCCAGATTGGTTCCTGGGATGAATCACCAAATGTGGGTTAGGGTTAGGACACTCCAGGTGGTGTCCTGACAGCAGCAATTTTTATTCCTGACCTACAAACAATAGCTTGTGTTTTTGAAAGTGTTCTGTGGTTAAACTTTGTTCATCTTTGTATATACTCCTTTTAGTTGGTATTCTGGTAATTGTTTTTTTTTTTTTTTTTTTTTGGGGGGGGGGTAATTCTTATTTTTCAGAGCAACATTTGCTTCCTTAGTTCATATCCATAGTATTTTCTTAAATTTTTGAAAGAAAGCTGTTTGGTGAGTGTTTGTAAATAATTACTGTTAATTCCTGATCCAGTGAGTAAGTGTGGGGAGTGGGAAGGAAATAATTTTTTTCTTAATGTTTTATGTTATACACTTACCCCTTGGATGGGTGGGTAATACTCCACCACATTTGAAAGACATAAATCCCACTCCACTACATCTCTATGTTATGTTTCATTACTCACCCTCTTTGCTTCAAAGTCAGCTGTTTAAAATGCATATTGCCAAGGGAATAAATAAGTTCTTTTACGCTTTTCTCTCTCTGATGCGGCTGGTTGAGAGAAGCAGCTGGAACAAGTGGTGGAGACGTGAAGGGTCCTCAGTGATGCAGACATCCTTTCTGCAACAGGGAAGTAGGAATGTGAAAAACAGATACTAATGTGTTTGTTACTTGGTCATCATGAAAATACAGTTCTTGTTCAGGGATGAAAGCTTGAAACATATGGTATGATATATATTATAATAATGATCATTCATTACTACATTACACAACTAAATATACGTTAATATATAAGGATACAGTCGCATACAAGAGGTTGTTCAACTACTGGAGTGGTAAGTGTAGAGGATAATTAGTCCAGTTCTGGGTTATAACCCACTTGCAGAGGCACCAAAGAAAGAACTTGTGCAAGGGTGTCAGTTTGTTTTGAAAAGGCATCAGACATGATTAGAACAACATGAAACGGGCTCATTGTGCAAAGTCCTTAACACTCTGCATGCTGACCTGTGTACTGAGACACCTGCAACAGCCTCTCAGAGCGCTGTCAGCATGGAGACCAATGTGCTTTTACAAATATGGTGTCGAAGTGAGAGAGAGAGCCCACTGGCTACAAGATTTTTAGATTAAATAACCTCCTGGATAGTCCATTTGTGCTAAATGGAAAAGGTGCATCTGTCTGTGTGTGTGCGCTGAAATTCAGGCTCATCCTCATCATTCCAGTCCGTCAAAATGACGGACAGCCTTCAAAATTCTCATCCTTCAAAAAACAAAAACAAAAAACCCATTATTGACGGAGAATATTTGGTTAATGCGACCTCTGGTTGGCACAGACGCAAATCTACAGCAGCAGCATGGCCCGTTGCCCCGAAAAGGTCTGCTGGGTCTCTTTACAACTCTCGTGTGCAGATGGTGCAGGAGCGCTGGAATTTTCTATACTACTGAAAATAACCAGGGTTACAATGGCTTACACATGAAGGTGTGTGGTGGGGACAAAATGACCCTTGGCAAAAAAGTGTGGGTGGGGCACATCCCCCCGTCCCCGCCCTAAACTGACGCCTATGATCTTGTGCATCTGTCTTTGGTACGGTGGGGATAATTGCTCTGATGCTAAAGCTGCTCCTAAGATTTTACAGCTTGTTCTGAATATGGTGGAGAATGATATGAAGAAAAATAAGGTATACAACTGATACTAGAAAATGGAGTCTGTACATGTGCAAGTGTCAAAAAGCTATGGAAGAATGTACGCAGACAATGCTGTGAAACTGGGAAGAAAATGAGTCATTATACACAGGAAATCAGGGCCTAGGCACACCCCCTCCCTCCCCCCACCTACTTATGATAATCTACGTGACTACACAGGCTGCATAAACAGGGACACAGGGGAAAAGACAGCATGCCCTTTATCATTATACCACAGGAAATCTCTCAGGGCATCAATCCAGGATTACTGTATTTTCACGGAAAGTAAAAAAATGAAAGCTGCTGCAGGCTTAAGCCACTTAGCCAGGTCAAAATGCTCCGAATGCATCAGCCCACAATGGCCAACTAGGGCTGAACAACATCCTAGCTCTGTATTTTTTCAGCTGAGTGGTAATTATACCAGAAATGTTATGCTTATATGAATCTAGTTAAAAGCTTTGATTTGATTTGATTGACTGCCTAAACTAAACCAAAAAATGGCAATATTTCCATTTATTGAAGTTTTCAAAATGTGCTTCTCTCCAGGTGCAGGTAGCCTTTGTCCAAGCATCCCTTGTACTGAGGCAGTTTTCCTTAAGACAGGCAGGCACAGGTGAAGTCCAAACTCTTTCCCATTTCCAGCTTTTTCCTAAAGGAAGGCATAAAGCCCATAATCTTTTTAAATTATAGGGACAAATTCACCAATATCCTTCTAAGATTTTTTTAAAAATTGTTCTTAAGACAATATTTAAGAAAAACCTGTGATGAATTCACAGCATGTTCTTAAACTGAATTGTTCGCACTTGTGTTCATTAGCTGATGAATACCAGGTGCTCCCAGGAAGCATGTGCACGTTTCTCCTAATTAACACAGAGAAACATCTCTTTTATGCCCATATTTGGGCATAAATTTTTATTCCCCGTTTGGAGTAAACATTTCAAATAGCTGATTATCTTGTGGTCCATAAGCTTTACATAAACAATCTTTCAACTGAGCATTAGGTCTGGTCTTTTTGTTTTAGAATCAAATAAACTTTGTCGATGTAAACAACGTGTCCTCCCCTTTATCTCATGTCAAATATACTGATCCAGCTTAAAAACTCGATAAACTACCCAGCCCCAGTACCGACAATAAAAATCCATGGATAAAGAGAAGAGCTGCTGTGGCATCTGTAGGGTTAACTTGGAGTTTCAACGGCAACAACATGAACCTGAATCAGCCCATCAGCCTCTGTATGCTTCCTCCAGAGCGTTGATATCCTTCTGATGCTGCTGCTGCTGCAAAGCCCCACGCAGACATTAGCCCCTCCCATACAGCGACTCTCCCGCCCACTACATCCCAACTCAGCACGCTGCACCTGTCCTACTGCCGCTGCAGCTCGTGCGTCAGTTGGTGATGACAAATGAATCCTTGGTCCTTCTTTCTCTCTCTCACAGTCTCACTGGCTGCTCACCGAGTCGACTTTCTGTAGGGGCTGCTAGTTTTCCTCGTGCAGACGCTCCTCTTCAGAGGTGGGATAACGGGCTATAAATACGCAGACAAACTTCTGGTGCTCTTTTACGCACACGGCTTTCCTTCTCCTTTCGCGTTTTTCACTACACGTCAACTACAACTTTGAAGAGGTACCATGCAACTTTACATGGCAGCTATTTTCGTCTACGGAGTAACGGGTGAGTTCAGCGAATTCTCCGGATTTGTGAAAGATTCATTTTTGCATTTAAAAGCTGCCATGGATGATGTATTTTAACCAAATCTGCTCTGGTTGCATAGAATATTAAAAGCAGCCACGAGGGTTTTCAACTGTTTAGCAGCGATGAAAGAATGAGAGGATGGTGTTATGGTTTAAAGAGTGACCGTGCCAACTGGCGACTTTCAGCAGGCTGCGTCTGTGGTGAAGTGTTCAGGAGAGATTTAAGACGGAAACTGCAAATGAAGGCGTTTTGCTAAATAATAAGTACAATAAAAATGATTTCTATTATTATTAATGTTGTTATTATTATTATTATTGTTATTATTATTTTTATTATTATTGTTATTACAGTGTCAAAAATACACACCAGACATGTATGATGTGTGTATGATCTTCAACATCTCTTGTCAACCACACACATTTGGCTGTTAGTCACCTATTAACACCGTAACCGTAACAACTGCGCTCCTGTGATGACTGAAGCTTGATATAATGTTTTTATTGTGAGGATGATCATGATTTGACAGGATATCCTCTGACTAAATGATTTATCTGATCTGTGTTTTTCTGTGACGCTGGAGTGTAGTAAAGCTCTAAAGACACTGTATATTCCTCCCACGTTGTAACCCTCAACATCATTAGTGTGGAGGTGGAAGTTGTTTGGAGTGGGAGGCACCTCACAGAGTTTCTATTTTCTAATCCATTGAAAAAATGTTAAAATCTGTGGGATTTAGTTGTGTGTTTCATATTACTATGCAGCTGTAGGCTTAAATATCAGTGCTGTGCACGTGTGAGGTTTCTCAGAGGAGTTATTGTCAGTGCAAGACTGTTTAAGGAAGCATTGATTGAACCATGTTTCATTGGACTTTAATTGAATCTGCTGTGTTTTTTATGTGTTTGTCATAGTTTGGTCACACACAGTTATAAATAAAGAAAGGATTTACTTGAACCACATAGTTAAACGGTGTAGTCAGCTGTTGGTGAGTCACATGTATACCCCGCATCACTGTATAAGCTGCTAGACATTCATAGAGGATAGCAACCTCTGTCTTAAACAATAATTCCCACTCTTTGCATGGTGATTTCCAGCTTCTTCCCTCAGGACGGAGATTTTTTGTCCCAAGGTGCAAAGCAAATTGGCATAAAAACAGCTTTGTTCCTGCTGCTGTCAACAAGCTGTAGCCTTATTTACATTTTTTTTATGCCCTGATCGGTGGAACATTGAGAATCTTTGACAGTTTTATTATTCTTTTTTCATAATTTTTGTTTTGAATAGTTGTCCTCCTCTCTGGTGTGTTGTAGCTCTGAGAATTGATCAAGTTTCACTTTCATTTCGGATTTTAGATTCCCACAATCATGAAAACAAGATAATCGGGATTAAACGATTACTCACTTCTGTTGTCATGTGTGGTAAACCATCCCACTAAAGAACAGCATATGCCACTCTAATTTAAGTGAGGAGCAGAGGGAGCCACTATACATACTCTGCTTATTTTGAAAAGCAAGAAAAGCTATAGAAGCTGATAGAAAGGCTGGTATTGGTTAACAAAACCCCTTAGTCAAATGGACACAAATTTGACATTTACATTGCAAAGTACAGTGCCTGTGAAAAAAATCCACCCCTTGAATGTTTTACCCTGTGGTAGAACATTCAAAGAATGGTGGTTGCGTGAAATTTTTTCTCTGAATGTGATCATTTAAATGCCTTCCAGATGGCGCTGTCGTACAGGACAAGAAATCACACAGTTTATCTAAAGTTAGGTAACTTTTGAACCATAAATCGCTACCTCCCCCTTGTTTTTCTTCTTGAAGCTAGCCGTTGTGCTTTCCATTGTCACTATTGATGCCTTTGAATCCTTGCAGCAGCATTTTCTGGGAGCCTGGAACTCATGTGACTTTTGGGGACTTTATTGCTTAAATCCACACCAGTAAACCCGATATCGAATGTGTTTTTAATCCATTTTAATCAAATTACAATCATTTATTACCACTAGCTCAAATGCTAACTAAAATACTAACTGCCACATTGTTTACCCTTTGTGAGGGTCTGTCAGCCAGTTGCAGGCTGTTTCGTAATCATGTGATGCTGCCTCAAAAGAGCATAATGGCGAGAGAGAGAGAGAGAGAGAGAGAGCCTGTGATGCAGCCCCTTGTATTATTGTTATTTCAACATGTAGCAGTAAAACTCAATAATCAGCAGGTAAAACAACTTTAGGGTCCCAAAGATGCTGTACATTGTTATTCCATCTGTTGATCCATGTTCTGAGTCAAATATGGGTCAAATATAGGTATAATTTGCTAGTCTGCACAGTCAGTCCAGAAAGTTCATGCTGGTATTGGATCAGTACTCTGTTTCAGCTGATACCCAAAACCTTGGTATCTGAATAGTATCCGGAAGGAAAAAATGGTATCGGAATTAGGGCTGACCGTTTGTTCGAAAACCTTTTGTTCGACCAAGGTAACCCTGGTCAGTGAGTTGCCCCCCCTCCCCCAAGGCGCTGGTCAGGGGGCAGAAGCGAGGTGCCCTCTCTGACTGATAGAGAGAGACGTGCTGCTGGGGATGAGGAGCAATGCAGCACTAGGAATTACAGATAGAGAAGCACACAAAGTGATACAGAGTGGGATATTTTCTGATATTTTAAAGCGCTAACGCTCAGAAACAACACATCAACTCATCACAAAGTTGCAGGTTATCTATTGAAGTGGCACTGCTGAGTGTCTCTGCTCTGCCCTCCCTCACAGCATCAACTCCTGCGGTCAGTATAATTCACCTGTCAGCAAATAGGCTGCGTGTTATCATCTCCTTTTATAATCCCCTTAATATGTTTACATTAGCGTTAGCTTCTCTAACAGACAGGCAGAAAGCAGAGGAGATAAAGGCGATGTCTGCTGGTTATTGAATCCTGACGAGCTAACTTTTCTCCTCTCACCTCAGATTTTGGTCGACCAAGTTTTTTTTTGGTTGACTACAGCCCTAATCGGAACATCCTTATAAAATATAACAAAATCCTGGAGCACAATCTTATTCAGCCTGCAAGAGAACAACGGCTTGGGGGAAGATTTGTTTTCCAGCAAGACAATGACCCAAAGCATGCAGTAATGGTTTAAAGACAACAAGGTGAAAGTTCTGAAGTGGCCCAGTGGAGTCAAAGCCCAGACCTCAATCCAAAAGAGAATTTGTAGCTAGAATTGAAAAGGTTTGTTCACTTCTGGTCCCTGTGCAACCTGACAAAGAAATAGTAATCATGACTTTTTTTTTTAAGATTTATTTTTGGACGTTTTTGTGCCTTTATTAGATAGAGGAGGACAGTTAATAGAGTCAGAAACAGGGTCAAGAGTGGGGGAGAGACATGCAGTAAAGGGCCTCAGGCCGGATTTGAACCCTGGCTGCCCGTGTACATGGGGAGTGCCTTTAACCACTAGGCCACCTGCTCCCCAGTAATCATGACTTTTGCCATAATTCATCAGCCTCAGTTTTATACTTGAATGTCTTTCTCATTGGCTGTAAATAAATCTACCTTCAGATGCATGTTGATTGTCCCTAGCTGAACCTGAGATTTATACCCCTTTGAATCTTTTTTTAAACGATTGCGATGTGTGAGCAACTCAAAGCTGCACCCATCACTTCATGTTGGAGCTGTTATCACTCAGCTCGAGCAACTCTGTGTGGCATACTGTATCCAAGGCAATAATATAATGTCCAGTCCAAGAAAAGCCTGGAGAAAAAAATGCTGGATTTAAACTGCTAGTTTTCTAATGAATAAAATTGCACAGATTAATACTACCTGTGCTGTATAATTTGTGATGTCAAATCATTGCTTTTAATAGCCAGCAATTATCAAGTGTTTGTGTCAGAGCTATTTAACTGTTGCTGGCATTTACAGCAGAAGGTAGCCATGGTTTGATTCATTCTTCTGTCCAGAGTCACGACTGGATGTGAGTTTGGTTCAATAGGAGAAAGTCAACAAGAGATCTCAGATGCATAGTTTTGTCTGATTTATTTTGGAAAAAAAAAACAAACAAACAAACAAACAGAGGTACAAGTTACCTTTTGTTTCTTCTTGTGTCAACTCATAGATTAAATCTCCTGATTGGAAATATAAAGTAGTTTCTATGATAAATGGTCACATAACTCAAAGAGTGTCTGGTGGTCCAGCCATCTGTTGTTTGTTTAGCAGCTGGTGTATTGTTTATTTATGCTCAATGCTGCATTCTACAACCCCCTCCCTCTGTGTCTCTAAGTTTCTGTGTGCTCAGTTCTTTGTATGTTGTGGCTTCTGACTCTCTCTGTGTTTCTGCATTTGTATTTTAAGATGTCAGATCTTAGTTACATCTCACAATAAATCCCAAGAGGTTGTTTTTTGAGATAACGACACAGTCTCAGTGAATAACTCCAGAAGTGAATTCTACATAGAGGAGTGCTATCAAAATGCCAACTTCTCCCCCTGTATATGGCTGTGCCCAAAAATAAATAAATAAATAAAGGACTCAGTCTTGAACTGCTTTTGAGTCGAAAGTAGTAACACTTTCAAACTGACTTTCATTCTGACCGCCAAGTTGCACAAGGTTAAGAGTATAAAAAATATATGCGTCATATCCATATATGATTTAATCTTTACATATTAGATGAGTGGTATGGCTAGACATAATAATATGCATCTAGCAAACATGATCTACCTAAACTAAATATATGATGAAAACTGTACTGATTAAATTTTTTCAAACTAAATTTTCTGGCAAGTGTTAGAACCAGGCCAATTGATGTTAGTCTAAGAGGTTAGTTGTGACAATTCACCATAGGTCAGCCACACACTAGACAATTTTTAAAATCTGAAACGATTTTAAAACTTTGAGAGACCACAGACTTCAGGACAATTTCCAAAGATTTTTCATCTTTAATCCTCTGAATGCACACACTACACGGCTCAGCCAGACTGTCAGATCACTGTAGACCACACACCTGCCTACCTGCCTATGACCTTGTGTGATCACGTGACTTCAGAAGAAAAACAAAACATGGATGTCTGTCAATACCATCTTGCTGTCTCTCCACAACAGGCTGTCCTGGCATGTGTTACAGGTGCAGCAACAATCATAAAACAGGGTAAAGACTCAGGACAAAATGCTGGCTGGAGTTAAGGTACAGTTGTGTTTCTGGTTGTGAGTGATGAAAGTACGTATGATTTGTCTGGTGACACTACCCGGTGTGCTCGATCTCATTGGTTGTTGTGGGTACTACGTCAGCGACACTATGGCCTACAATCGTAAATATCAAACATTGATATTTACGATTCAGGGTCTGGGAGGCTACGATACAATTTGGAGCAGTAAATTAATCGTGTTGACACCACACACATGCAGACTACTCAGACAAATAATCGTTTGCAAGGAGGCTCCAGTTGGTATACGCCCCCACGATTGTCGGGGGAGGCAAATCTTGGCTAAAATTGGACTTAAAATCCTGTAGTGTGTGGCCAGCCTTGGTAAGTGCAATTTGCTAAAAAGTGGTTAAAGGGATATTTCAGGATTTTTGAAGCTGGTCTGTATGAGGTACTTGGCTATTATAGTGGCATTAGCCTCCAGTGATTTCTGTGAAAGTTGCTCCTGTGATTATTATGAGTAGTTAGGCAGGTAGAGTTAAGGCATGTTCCTGGGTGGGTGTTTTTACCAGTGCAAAAGAGGGAGCAGTAACTAACAGCATCTTTGTTAATCAGTTTGCTTTCTATATTGAAAAAACATCATCAGAAAAGTAGAGTTTTGCATGGACAATGGGCATCTTTGCCTGCACATTCCACTTCCCCATTGTACATCAGGGGCCTTTTGTTTATATTTGATAGAAGTTTATTCAGATCTTGTTTGTTTTTCAACCAATGGCCACCCTGGAGTGTAGCCTATTTTTTGTTTCTGCACAAACTGGCAGGCAGACGAATGGAAAGCACATTTTCTATGAATAGAGTTTGCACAAAACATTAAAAAAAAAAAAATTATACATCACAACAAATTACATGTGAGACATCTGGTACGTTTATTAAATTAGCTAGCAGGTGCAGAATTAATGGTGCAGTTCGTTGAGTTGCTAGTTTGTTTAGTTGCAGGATGCTTTAACAGAAAGTATAAACTTCTTCTGTAGTGGCCACATTTTCGTGCCAAATCAAAAGCGTTTGTATTTCAGCTCTTTCCAAATAGAAGTATACATTTTTTAAACGCATAAATTTTGATTCCCTGCAGTGTTGCTTGTTAGTTTGTCCTTATCAGCTCATGTTTAGCTTGCAGTAGTCAGTAAGTGAGAGAGTGAGATAGATTAACTATCTGAGGGTCCAGAACAGCAAATCAGTGCCTTCAATTAATGTGTGCCTTTAATTTCTTCACACTAAGTTTCCTTAAGTAAATTTTACTCAAATTGAGTAACATTTTACTCTGAAAAATATAACATTTGGTCCCAGTCTGTTTGGAGTAAAATTCACATTGCTTGCAGAGTAATCTTTTCAGAGTTGTTTTTACTCTAAAAAGTGATTCTATTTAACTGTAAATGATGATTTGCATCAGTTACGGTTTTCAATTAACCCTTTACCTACTGAGTCTAAAAATGACGATTTGGACATATTTTGTTATTATGGCTGTAAAATAGTCAGGAAATGCCCTATGTCTGAGAGCTTTAGTCCCTTTTCCCAGGAGTACTTGAACTTGACCTTTCAACATCTGGTTAATGATTATTGCACATTATATGGAATTGTCAGCAGTTTAAAAGAAGAAAAATACAAAAAACAGATTTGTTTTTCATGGCTTTTATAAGAAGAAATTTTGTTATTGCTTATGAAGTTTTGATTTGAAATTTGAAATGTAAACCTTCAAATGTTTAGAACAATCACCAGTCATTTTTTGAGTCTAGGACTCTGGGTGTGCAAAACACAGTGCAAAAGATAACTATATACATAGGCGAAAATAAGTGCAAATAAAGGTGGAAAAATGCATTCTCAACATTCTCAAGTAACATATTGTTATTGCACATGACAGACACGCACAAATGCCACTCTCTAACGCTATTTTTTGAAAACAAAACACCACTCTTGCTCGCTCTCCTTTTACTCTCTTCCTCCACTCTCTTTTCTCACTCGTCTTCTGCCAAAGCTGCCGTTTATGCAGTGCTGTTCGACATTACCGTAATATATATATATATATATATATATATATATATACACACACACACACACACACCACAAATCATATACTGCCAGAAAGAACAGATTCTCAGCTCTCTGTCAGCATTGGAATCTTTTTAGATTGAGGAGTTACAGTGTTGAGAATCCGTGTAACGGTCTTGCAATACTTCTGGTGTTTTGCTATGGTGTTTTTTTTCTATGAATGCCCACATCATATGGTTGCGAGTACCATTATGAACCATATATGTGCGCATGCCCACAATTTTCAGCTTTCCAACGCCATTAGAATTTTTCCGATCAGACAAACTTTGACAGAATTACGGTAATAATACTCCAGACGTATAAAACACAGCGTTGGCGCCGGCTCAGTAGGCAAAGGGTTAAGTAGATGCCATTTCCTGTATTCTAGTGCATTTTAACACCATATTAGCACAGATAACCCAAACTGGTTCTTTGAGATATAGTTCTGGCTCAATATAGATCAGAAAAGGGCCCAACATAAAAGTCATTGCAACAGTAATGTTTCATAGTATTTCTTGGTCCTAATTAGTGGTGGGTAAAAATATCGATGAATCGATGCATCGCAATATTCCCCCCCTCAATTCAATATCTATTCAGCAAATCCTCTGAATCAATTCACCTCTTGGCCAGTGGGGGTCACTGTGCATGTGATTCGCGTTGTATGGACAGAGGCCGCACTCGACCAAAAAACAACCAACCATAACCATGTTACATGAGGTTTTTCACAATTTCCAAGAAGAAAGAAATATTATTAAAGTTTACGTCACTTTACTTTTTCAGTGTTTATACAGAACTGGCATGTTTTTAACTGTTGTACTCCTTATGCACAAACAAGTTATTATTGTGCAAATTTTTTATTTTCAGATGTTTTTTTGCTAAAAAATTTGAGGTGACCTACCACGTATGTTCACAAAAATAATCATTAAAAATTGTCAACAGGTCATTTGTATATTTCTACTTCTTACTGAATCAACATTAAAGCATTTAAATCAATATTGAATCAATATCGAATTGAATCATGAGTTTCTTAGCAATACCCAGCCCTAGTCCTAATGGTCTTCTGGAGTTTAATGTATTTTTCCACCCAAGAGAGCAGTTGTGTTTTGCCGACCGGGAGGGCACTTAAGCACACGTTTTGGCTCTGGAGGGCACTTTAGCACATGTCTTGGCTCCAAAGAGGGCACTTTAACATGCATTTTGACTCCTAAGAGGCCACTTTAGCATGCTTTTTTCAACACTTGGGCCATGGGGCGACTGCACCCCCCTGTGCACACCACTAAAGAGGAGTTACCTTACCAGAAGCTGTAGTACAAAGGTGTCTGAAGGTTCATCACCAGGTGAAGAGATCTTCATGCCAAGGATTATCTTCAGCTAGGACACCTAACGAGCTGCAGCCGTGACCGTAAGTGATGGCAGCTGATTTGAAACTTTAGTGGGTTCGGTTAAAAGTTTTACTTTGTGTTTTTACTCCAACTCTTGTAGTGGCTGGTAATAAAGATACTCAATAAAGACTAAAATTCACTATTTTTGAGTAAAAGACTTTTTACTCTGGAAAAATTGCTCCCCAGATTTTCCTGTGAGGGAATTCTGCTTTTTTAATCTTTACACTAATTTTACCACCAGACAAAATGTGTCTTTTATTCTAATGAATAAAACTTAAGTACAAATAACCTTAAATATACTGAATTTCTTGTTAATCTCCTAACTGTAATGTATCTCATCTCTCCCTTTACATACACTGCTGTCTGTCTGCCTCTCTGTCTAATATCAGACCTGTATGTTTAATTCTCAAAGGTACTGGCTCTTGTACCAAACAACAGGACCTTCAATATCAATGAAGGGAAATATTCATTATTTTATAAATAAGCCTTTAAGCAGAGGCTAGTGCAGAGGCTGCATTACCTGCCATAACCTGTGATGGTCCAATAAGCGAGTGGGCGAGTGAGACAAAGAGAGAGGGAGAGTTGAAGCAGAGGAGGGTAGGGGTGGGAATCACTAGTGGCCCATGATACGATATTATCACAATACTTTATGCCACAATTCAATATTGCGATTATAAACATTTTGCAATACACAGAGTATTGTGATGCCATATATTGCTACCTATACCATTTTTCAACTGTTTAGCTGATTTAGCATTAGCCTTTGCCTGCATTTTTATTTTATTATCGCAGTATTTTACTTTCATGTGGTCTGAGCAGTGCTTTGGGGACTACAACAAGAACTCTGTTATGTTGCTGTTTAGTTTGAGTTTGTTGGTTGACATCCAGGTTTTGATTTCTTGCAAACAGTTGACGAGTGAGTGTGTGTGTGTGGGGTGGGGGGGTAGTTAAAGCTGTGTGTCATCAGCATAGGGATGAAAGCCAAGGCCGTGTTTGTGGATGATGTGATCAAGAGGAAGCATGTAGTTGATTAAAGAAGTGGTTTAAGGACACAGCCTGGTGGCACACCTTGGACTACTGGGGGATAGTGGGACTTATCGTTTTCTGTTTGAGAGGTAGGACTGAAACCAGGAGAGAGCTGTTCCAGTAATGCCTGAGTGGTCGGGATAGGAGGTTAACGCCGATGGTGTGGGACAAGGCTTTTTTCTCTAAATAAACAAAATCATCATTAAAAAACTGTATTTTGAATTTAATCAGGTTATCATTGTCTAATATTGTCTAACATTTATTTGATGATCTGACACATTTAAGTGTGACTTAAATAAGAAATCAGGAAGGGGAAACTATTTTTTCACAGCACTGTAGAAATATTGTCAGAGATTCCTTCTTTCCTTCTTTGTTCAATGTTTATCTTCTGTTGTTCAAACTTGGCTCATCGTGTTGAGTATTGATCCTGGTGCCAGAGCAACACTAACGATTTCATCAAGGACCTCCCTTGAACAAGGGTCAGAGTAAACTGAGGTTATTACTGTGTGCTGGTGACATTAGTCATCACCATCCTGCTGCTGTACTTCATTATGGAGCCTTAGAGCTGCTGGAGGCGAATCTTTCTCTCCTGTAGTGGGTTGCTCCTCATACACAATAGTGGTATGGGTCAACTTATTTTATAGGAGACAATGTTCAGTAAATGTTTCACTTTACCTGCATTCACTGAGACAAAAACAAAGCCTCAGTGTTCAGAGTGCAGCTTTTTGCAGGATTGATCTCCATCAGATGAGGGACAAACTTGATTTAGTTCTTATTTCTTTTATAATATTTCATACTTAAGCCACCATTGTGCCTTCACATACAGTACGGCTTCCTTCTGTGAGCAGGGCCGTCACCCTTCCTCCACATGGTGTTAGAAATCAAAGTTGGAGAAGGAGGCATTGATTGTATTAAATCATATTAATAACATGCTTTATTGTCCCTTCCAGCACATTTTGGTTAAGCTATTGCAGTGTCTCCCTGCAGTCATAGTTATGTAGAATAAGTCCACCACTGCTCCTTAATGTCTCATTTCACTTCCTCACAGACAGCTCAGTGGACAAGTCAAAAGTTATCTGCACCTCTGATACCTTTTTTATGATTCCCTTATTTTCTTTTCAGTTCACTAGTTTTTCCCTCTTTGGTTATATTCATGTCATAATCCTCTATCTACTGGAAGTGCTTTTTTATTTTTGTTTTTTTTAAAAAGGAGTTCTGTATCCACACAGGAAGTCAATCACCCTTAGTTTTAGACAGTACAGAAATCAAACTTCAACTTACAGTTTTAAACGAAAGTATTGTAATTTTAAAATGTGACAAAAATGAGAAGATTTGTAGTGAGCATACAACCTTGTTCAATTTAGCTATAAAGCACATACAAATAAATAAATAAGTAAATAAATAAATAAATACATTTACTAGATTGCTGCACAGAGACTAAAGCTGAAATAAAAACTCAAAACCAAAATGAACATGAAATAACACTAAATACAGTAAAATAAAAAAGAATCTAAAAACATGTAAAAGACACATAAAATAATAAAATAAAAAAAATTTAATGTGTAAATAAAAGCTAGTATTAAGAAAATAAAAGACACATAAGGTCACTGAACTCTTATGCTGTGTTAAAAGCCGAGGGATAAACACAGGTTGTATGATGGAGTTTAAAAGTAGGTAAGGTGGGGGGGCATCCATTCTCCATTTTAACAATTTTTAAAAAAATACATAATTTGAAAATGAATTTTGAAATGAACAGGGAACTAGTATTGAAGGTGAGGGTGGGGGTTATTTGATTATGTTTTTGAAAACCTGTTAGAAAAGTAGCAGCTGCATTTTGGACTTCATGTAAATGTGAAAGAAAACCCGGTTTAATCTGGTATAAAGTGCTTAGCAGTAGCACTAGTGATGCACGATAACTATTTTTCTGAACCGATACCGATACCCGATAATTTCCTACTCCTGATGGCCGATAACTGATAATAACCAATATATTTTTTTCAATTGTTGATTTAACAAAAGAAGTTTATTTGATGTGTTTATGCACATCTGGGGGTAAGAAGGGGTTAATATGTAGTGAGCAAAGATATTTGTAACTCATTTTAACTAATATCACTCATGTTTTTCAAAAAACAAAGAACCATTCTGACTTTATAACTGTTATTATAGTTCACTTTTTTAGTTAAACATTTGTGTGCCAAGTACAACATACACGTGCATTTGTGTATGTTGTACGTTGTTGTACATATGTTGTACATTTGCTGTACATTTGTGTATGTTATGCTTTACAAATGGAGATTTTGGGGTCTGGGTTTTTTCTTTTTTCTTTTTTTTTTTTGCTTAAGCCAGAATTAAAGCAAGCTGATGTTTGACATAAAGATTAAAAATATGCACTGACATAAGTCATATCAGAGATAGGTTAAGAATGTGAAGTCCATCGTGGTCTGTGGCTAACTTCTGTTCTTAACGTCAATCAAACTGAATGAAACCACATCAAACAGAGCAGGCAGGTATACGTCTATGAAAGTAGCGATGGATCAGGAGACTGTCAGACTGATTTTGTTATAACATTGCGCCTTTTGGCTCTGGCAAGCTTTCTGCAGTTTTCAATGCCTGCTAATGCCCGCGGCTGAGGCTAGTGGCTGCTGCCGCTTCATTTTAACGTTGTTAGGATGATGACTCTTAAGTGACTTATAAGATCCGTCGAGAACTTCTTTCTACTCTTTGCAACCTTTGCAGGGCAAATTCTACACACATGGTCGTGTTATCCTCCCCGTAAATACTGAATAATGCCACCGTGCTGTTAGCATTTTAGCACAGGGGCTGCTACTTTCTCTTCTTCTTTGGTGCTTTAATAGCAGGTCGTGTACTGCGGCGCCACCTGCTGTTTCGGAATGTGTAGTCTCCTGTGAAAGAAAACAAACGCCAGCACTGCCGTGTTGACGAAAATATATATGTTATCGGGGCTCATCGTAATGATATCGGACCGATAAGAATGACGTAATAATTTCCTGTTATCGACCCTATAACTATCGGCCCGATAGTTATCGTGCATACCTAAGTAGCAGTAGTCCAAAAGTGTTGAAAGAAAAGCATGAGTCGCTCAAAGTTGTAGAAAAATAAAAACGAATTATCTTAGATAAAAGCCTCAGATGATAAAATCTGGATTTAAGGACAGAATTTATGTGTTGATCTAATATCAAATCTGTTGATTTGGATACCAAGATTTGACACAGTGGGCTCGACATAGGGTAGCAGGGGGTCAAGGTCCATAATAGTGACATCACAAATCCCACTGGAGCCAAGCACAACAACTTCAGTTTGACTGTCATTAAAGATTTAAAAAGCTCAGGGCCACCCAGGCTTTAATGTCCTTAAGACAATGTAGCAGACAGTCATTTAAAGAATACATTAATAATGTGATTAATTATTGATGATTAGTTCTAGAAATACAGAGATTAATTGCTGTTAAATATTGTAAATGTTTGACAGCCCAAAGAACATCCTGTATGCTGTTTTTGCTTGAGAGCAGAACATTTCAAGCTTAAGGAGGAGCTGTAACATCAGTGTGAACACAAAGCTGAGAACAACAAACCTAAAAGGAGTTTGACATCCATCTTGTAGACAGTGTTTCCTGAATGAGGTATTTAGTAAGGATATAATTAATATCTACTGTTTTAGGGTTTTTAATTATGCATTTTAGATCTTGATTGATAATGGGCTAAATTTTCACTTTAGTGTCTTTAATACTAGAATGCATTTTAATCCTTTTCTAAATGTTATTGTTTTTTTTTTTGTTTTGTTTTGTTTTGTTTGCAAGTCATTCCTGATCTCTTTCATATCCTTTTCTCTCTCTGCTGTTGTGTAGTTATTAAAAAAAAGAAAATCCCAAATTGATGCTGTATATATCATGTTACATCACAGAAAACTCAAATTTTTTATAATCAGACACAACTCAGAACCATGAGGCATGACCCTGAAAACCTGATTTTTGTTTGGGTATTTGCTGTGAACAACAAGAATCTGAAGATTTGATGAAAAGAGATGAGGGTGGTGTGCAGGTTTCACACGGATTGGATTTCATCTTTGTGCATTCTCCCAAAGGACCGTTGAGTGCTGTGATCAATCTAAAGATGAATAAAACTGAGATCTGTTGATCAGATAATTCTCTCATTTTACATAACTGCACACACAATCACACAGGCCAGACCACTGTTTTAGATTGGATTAACTCTGGCGATGTTTGAGCTCTTTCAGGGTTTCAGAACTCTGCGGGACAACTGATTTTTCTAACTTTGAGCATGAAGTACGCTGCATCTAAATGATTACATAGGTAATTTGCAAAATGCTGGTGAAATAAGACATTTTGCAACAGTTATTTTGGACTAAGTAATTTATTTAAGCTATCCGGCTTTGCAGAAACCACTGGGCTTTGTGAGAACTCCTTGATATTTAACTATTTTAAAGCCCAAAAGGCAAACAGGTGTGTAAAGAGTATATAATCAAATCACTGCATCTGGTATATAATGCACACTTGAAATACCTGTTTTTATCTAATTTAGAATCTTGACTATGTCAACACCTGGAGTAACAAATGCATCCATCTAAACTGCTGAGACAAGTGCTGGCAGTAGCACGAGTACCACCGCCACCATCACCCTCTGACCCGTGACCCGACACCTTTAAAAATCAGCCCCTAGTCATCCTGTACCTACACTTCACTGCTTAAATGTGCTGGGATACATAGCAGCACGGACTAGACAGGAGGGGACACTTTTCCTCCCTAATTAATTTATAAGTTTAAGTGAGTAAACTTATGGAGAGCTTGTCGGATTAAGAATGACTCAATTGAAAGCAGGAAGTGATGAGTGGAGGTGTGAGGTTTGGGCTGTAGGATTACAGTCAAACCTTCCCCTAAATTTGATCAGGGTACACAGTATTACCCCCAGGTGTTTAAAAACCACATTATACAAACACTTGCCAGCGTGCACAAGCTAGCACAGTGAGCAGAGTGCACGCCTCTGCAGGCGTTTTATTTAATCCTTTAGCAAAATGCTTTGAATCTTAAAAACAACACCTATGACAGGGCTGCTAGAGATGATGTACAGGTGACTCATTTTCACACTTCAGACTTTCACGCTCAGGTAAGAAGAGTTAAATCAGGACAGAGGGTCAAATGATCCTCTGCTTCCTTATTCCCTCTCCGTCTGCTTAATTGTTACAGACTGCTTTAATACCCAAAATGACCAAGAAGCACTGATTAACTTCATCTGCTTTTAACAGCAGAAGATAAAGAAGAGTTTTAATGACTTAAGAAACTGTTGATGGTTGAATTGTGCCTGACTCTGCTGCTGCAGCACCTGTGGTTATTTAAGGCCTAAACTTCATCACTTCTCATCACTGAACTACACCCAGAAAGAAGAATTAAGCATCTCCATTAAAGCATCTACACAAACAGGCAGTGGTGCTGCAATACACAAACAGGCAGTGGTGCTGCAAGTGGAAATACATTTATTCTTATGGCATTTAATATAACCTTACAAAATACAGAGACAGTGTCCTAAATCATTCCCTATTCACTGTATCCTGAACTATATAGTGAATACACCACTCTGTAGTGGTTTCTGAATTCTGAGTGAGCATTGTTATACATTATAAAGTGCATTTATTCTATCCCACAATGCATTGTGAAAAGTAGTGAACAACTGATGGACACTAGCCCAGCAATATTTACCATCATGCATCTCAGTTAAAAGCTTTAACAAGCAGAAAGACTGCTAGGTTTGGATTTTTTTTTTCTCTTAATAAATACAGTCATCATTTAGAAACCGCATTTTGTATTTACTTTGGTTGTCTTTGTGAGATATTAAAGTTGGTTTGATGATCAGAAACATTTGAGTATGATAAATATGTGAAAACATCAGGAATGAGAAAGGGGGCAAATACTTTTTCACAGCACTGTATACAAGGGCCCAATTAAGGCGAGCTGCCGGTGGGTCCCATGGATTTGCATTAAAGGGCTGGTTGAAAGCTCAACTTTAATGCTGCTCTCTATTAGGAGCACAGACTCTGCACAGTTAAAATCAATGGTACTAAAATAGCTACACAGCCCCATAGAAACTCCATGTTGCGGTCTTTGCTAAATGAAGTGGAATTTCAGACAAAGAATGACAGTATAATCATTTTCCCTCTAGAAGAAGAGAAGTCTGCTGCAGTTTTCTGGGTCCCCCTCTTTTCTCTTCCTTCTTATCCTCTACCCCCTACCCCTTCTCAATCCCAGCAGAGCTTTGGCAGATTACAGTTCAACATGAACCATAATCTCAAGCATGGTGCTGCTTGAGGGCCCTGCCCTTTAAAGGAAAGGTCTTCCTCACTGCTGTAACGTTGCTAAAAGCTGCTTAATGCTGAGCTCAGGGTTGTTAGTGTTGGGTCTTTATTATAATACATCAAAGAGTACGGTCTACACCTGCCCTCTTTGTACAGTGTCTTTAAGATAACTTTGGTTATGGGACGGAGCTGTACAAATACAGATTGATCAATTAAGGATTGAAGTTGTTGATATTTGACTTTTACTTTGCACCATAGAGTCTTAACTTACATCTGTAGTCTACTGACTTACTGTATTAACTGTCAGTGGTTTCCAGAAGTGTTCTGAAGCCCACATTGTCATATCAGTCACAGACATACTGGTTTTTGATGCAGTACCACCTGAGGTGTGGAAGGCCATAGACATTAATGTTGGTCCTCAGAATCTTTTGATGATATCATGTGTCAAGGTTTGCAAAAAACTCAAAAGGAGGATCCAAATGCAGAACTCAAAAAGGATTTAATAGAACAAACTAAAGTCCAACACGTTAGAAAAACAACTTAGAAGTCCACAAGGGCAAAGGCACAAAACAAAATTTACTTTAAAACAAAGTCCATCAAAAGCAAAAAAAAAAAAAAAACACAGGAGGCACGAGGATCAACATGAGGAGAAACACATAGGAAGACATGCGAACATTTGACAAAGGACAGGGAGAAACACAGAACCTAAATACACAGGGAGTGATTTCACAAGCAGAGACAGGTGTGGTTAACAAGACTCAGGTGAAACTAATGAGGGTAATCAACGTGGAAGAAAACTGGGGCGGGATGAAAAACTAGAATCACACACAAGGGAAGACAACTACAAAATAAAACAGGAAACATGGAACACTTCACAAGACAGTAGCAAGAAATACACAAGGACTGAAAGACAACAAAACAGTACACTAGAAACTAAACTAAGGAAACACTGCTAACACAGGAGGAAACAAATACAACAAACTACAACCAAAGGGAATACAAAGAACCCAATACAAGGAGGGAAACTCAAACATAGGGAGGACCAAGGCTTAAAACACAAGAATAACGCAAGAAATGAAGAAACACAAAAGGTCATCAACTAAAACACTAGAAACATAATATAACATATAGCACACAGAACATAGAAACACAAGGGCAACAGGAAACACCAAAAAACTGAGAAACTAAATAAATCCAAATCTGGATCATGACATCATGGACTGTAGAATTCTTTAAATTCCTTGTAACTGTATATCCGGGAATATTGTTCAGAAGCTGTTGGGCCATTTGCCCATGCAATCTTTTATAAAAAAGTTCTCCTTTTAAACCCAATCATGGTACTATCACCTGTTAAGTCCTACTTAACTGTGGAGCATTCCACGTGTTTTCTGAGCTCTATACGACTTTCCCAGTTTTTTCTTTTCTAAGGTTTTTGTAACCTGCGCTGGCATCAAATTCAGAATGTGTGTTTGTCTCTTTAATAATTTAACATGAATTCACTCTGACCAGTCTGGTGTATTTGGTAAAGTGAGAAGAAATTTGGCTCTTCTTCTAATTGTTTTTCAGTGCAGGAATACCAGATGTGGTCCACTCTGCTATCTGCAGCTTGCTCATGATTGGCTTGTCTGCTCTGTTTTGAACTTGAAGCGTGATAAGGCAGAGTCCCTGTGGCACATTAACAAGCAATTTAGAAATCAAGGCAGGATGAGAAGGGAGAGAGAATAATTTTATCTTCTAGCTCACATGGCATGCAAAGCCTGTTTTTTCCCAGGCTGTACTTTGTGTTCTAGTCTGAGCATAATTATGATTCCAAAGTAAACAAATATCCTGGCCATACAGGACTGTTTATGAAGGAAATGCATGACCTGAACATGGGCTGCAGAAGACATCAGCTCTCTAAAGCTCACATTAAGGCCACTGTGCACATTTTTCAATCAATGCATACATAAACTGTCTAAATGAAATGTTTACTGACCTTTTTGACATGGGCCTTCAGGCCCTCAAAGAAAAGTGTAAGGTATTTTTTACATTCATATTCATGTTTTTGGGTTCTCTGCTTTGTTTACAGCCCTCAATACCACAGAGGAGAGAGGTTCCTGCCCTCTTGGATATTTTCCTTGTGGCAACCTGACCATATGCCTCCCTCAGCTCCTGCACTGCAACGGCATCGATGACTGTGGAAACCAGGCAGACGAGGAGAATTGTGGTGAGTTTCCACTCCAGCTTATGTTAAGATGACTCGCTGCCTTTTATCTGATATACGATCTGTTCTGATCTGAACTCTTGAACAGAAAAAAAAGCACTTTCAGGTCACTGAAAATGCATCTTCTGGTAGACTCCATCCAGGGTGGAGAGTTTTAGAAACAGTATTTTCTGTGTAGATGGGGAGTTTTTAGCTCATAACATCACACTGTTTATCAGTCTTTGCTCTGTTTGACAACATACACCAAACTTGTGTTGCCAGCCAGACTTTTCATATTTGAATCCAACTGAACAAACTTGGGATTTGATTCAAGGATTGATTGCACAAAAGTTTCATCTATTTCATTGGAAAGTGCATAATAACAGTGGTTGCAAGAATGGAAGATGTTATCAAGGCAAAAGGAGACAGTTAATAAAATTTTGTAAAGACCTGTTGTAGCCCTTTAAGACCTGTGAGAGTGCCGACTCTCCTAATGCATTTCTATGGATCTTTTATATGCAAATTTCTTTTTGCATATAAAACCGGACGAGTAACACTGACATATCACACATTTAGTGTGTCTCGGAGTACTGTTTCTTTCCAGAAATATTAGGGATGCACGATATTATCAGTAGTATATTGTTATCAGCTGATAATAGCTTAAAAAGTTAATTATTAGTATCGGCCGATAGTAAAATTTACGCCGATGTGTAAGGCCGATAATGTGACGTCATAATTAAGCGCACGCGATGACGCCGGACGTGCGCAAACAACAATAAACAACATGACAGCTGTGTGGGAGAAGTCTGAGGAGTGGGAACAAGACAGCAAAGTAGCTGTTTGCATTGCTTGTAAAGTACATCAGATGCATGGAGGAGCTTGGCAACATGCCTTTAACACCACCAGTTTAATTTTGCATCTAAAAAACTGCCATCCTGATGACTACAAGGACTATAAAGAATGGCAAAACTTCATGCCAGGGAAAACTCTGCAGCATCCTCTATTTCAGTCATTCAACAAAGCTAAAAAATACAGCAGTGACTACCCAAAGGTAAGGAGCTGAACAGGAAAACCATTGAATTTATAGTTCTTGATAATCAGCCTTTCAGCGTGGTGGAATATACCAGCTTATGGTGCATTTAAAGCCCCGCTACGTTATACCTAGCAGGCGCTTATAGCTTTACCTGAACTGCAAAACTAAGTTTCCAGTCACGTAGAGAAGCTCCTCATTAAAGCTAAACATATTAGCTTCACCACAGATATATGGACATTAAGTGTCCGTCCTGTGAGCACGTTTAGCCTCACTGCCTCCGTGGATAGATGACGATTTTACTCTTTAAAAGCCTGTCACTCAAACACTCACAGGAGTGCTCACTCAGCAACCGCAGTTGCAGCCGCTTTTGATAACATGTTTGGGACATTGAAAATAGAGATAAAAAGAACGTGCACGTCGTCCTACGTGACATGCGCGAAACATGGCAAAAGCAATGACGGACTTCTGTGTGCCGTCTCCCTTGCACACTCGAAGGTGTCTCCAGCATTGGAGATGTTTGTGTCACTGTATTGTTACAGAGCTGTTTACAGTGAAATGCCCATTAAACTTGGTTGCTTAGTTAGTTTGTGCTGTTTGGGCAGAATCAGGAGAACTACTTTAGTTGAAGTTTTATTTCTGTTCATCTTGAGTCTCAGAAATTTAGAATTAAGCTCTGAACTATAGCTAGATTTTTTTTGCATTTAAGGATCTTTTGTTGTTGTTGTTGTTATTTAAAGCCCTGTCAGGGGTATCTCAGGGAGCCATCCTGCAAACTGGCCGAGTTAAAAAGAAGAATCAGTCTAAATTTAAAAGCTATTTCTTTTTTGCACTGTGGAGCTCAGTGTCAGCAGGTTTTTTTGCTGCTGCTTATTGCCCTCAAAAATGCAGATGACTTAGGATGTACTGTTAAAAATACATGTAAGCATGTAATGCACATGTAACTCGAAGACATGACTGTAAGTTTGTCATTCGTGTATGCCAGTATTTAAAAAAACAAACTAACTAACTAACTAACTAACAATATATCCTTCAGTTCTGATAAAAAATTAAATGTTTGGCCAAAATTTGTTTCAAAATATTGGCATATCGGATATCGGCAAAAATTCAATATCATGCATCCCTGAGAAATATCCTTCCTTTTTTGCAGAAATGTAGTTAAAAAGCACATCAAACATCAAAAACACATCAAAAAGCACATAAAAAAATATACTATAAGAAAATGAACTGCTGCCTTTCATCGCACTTCTTACTTTACATGTTCATGATGACGTTTTGTCTGCACGACACATATCTGGTTGTTTTCTTGCAGGTCACGAGTCGCGCTTGTCATTGTTTCTACATGGCTTCTGCAAACATATAGCCTATATGCTCAAAAGTATCTGGCACACTTAGAGATTTGATAGTTTACTTTTTATAAGCAAAGAAAGCAAGAAAGCCTTAGTTTACTGTTAGTTTGTTCCACAGGTGAATGGCTCTAAAACTAAGAGCTGCCTCACCCTGGTAAATCCTGAAAATTGGTCAGTTATTTCACCTATCCCAGAGGACCAGAAGGCTCCCTTGCTGGTGGAACATGCTCTACTTTCTTGGTGAGGACTCTGGCTGCAAAATGCTGTCAAACTTGTGAAAACATCCTTAGAATTATTTAGCCTCAGATGACAAAGCAGCTTCCTGACCCAAAGTTCTTGTCTAAAAAAATAACAGCTATTTTTCAATATAATCAATCCAAAGAAAGCATTTCTGATAGATAACACTTGACACAAAGGGATAGCTTTAATGCTGAATCAGCCTCAGATGTGCTGATCTGGGGCTCCACTCAGTGAAAAGATCATGACTGATTTCCAGTATTTATCATAAAAAGACATTAATCAACCATGACTTCTGCTCAAACTGGTGCTGCTTATAAAACAACCAGTGATCTAAGCTGTATCACACTGGCTCATAGCCACCATAGTGGCAGAAGGAGTTTTTTTTCTTTACAAGAACTGGACTTCTTCCAGTCTCTCCCCTAATTTGGCAACATTTTAGTGGGGCTGCATGTTGTGTCACACATGCAAGCTCTTGATACAATTATGAATGGAAGGAGAATCACAGAGGTGGTGCTTCTAACAATACTGGGACTTCTGTTTGGTCCGGTTCAGGGATGAGCAACTTTGGTTACTTTGGCTACATTAATTTTTGTTGCCAATGCCAAAGGGCCAAATTGTAACAGATTGTTCGATATTCTCTATTTAAACTGTCTGATTGCTAATAAGCAAATAAAAGGAAGAATATACTGCGTTCATTAAAATTTATGATACTAACATTTATGTTTTTAAACTCAAATGCTAGACAAGGTTGATTTAATGAGAAATTAAATTAAAGGAAATTAAAGGAGCACACCAAAATGATCCTGCAGCTTGTTTTGGGAGAGTAATGTGACAGTAAAGCAACCGAGAGGCAGTTCAGAGGCAGGCGATTACCCTTTTGACTGACAAGTCGTACCACCAATGAGATCATCCTTCTAAAAAGGTATAGCATGCCAGGCTTCAATGAAAGGATACTGCTCAGGGCATAAACAAGAAAGTACGTTTTTGTTTTACCAGTGTAGCAAAGTAAAAGCAAATAAAATGTGTATTTTTTCTGTGTTTGAGCTGGTGCAATTCTGTGTCAGATAGACCCACAGCCATTCTGACACTTGTAGGAGAAATGTCAAAGTCTTTGCTCTCAGGAATGGTCAAGGTTTTATTGTTAGTCACAGGGCTCCATGAACAGTATCAGATTTAATTTGGGTTTGTCATTTAGAATCCCCTCCTCACAAAATGAGGGGTGCCTTGGAAAGGGTTAACATGCACAGTACAGTTTTTATACAGACTGCTATGAAGAGAGGAAAAGCTGTCACTAATGATACATTTGGGTGAAAAAGTAAAGGGAATATAGACTCCAAAATACAGGAACTATTTATCAGTAACTGTTTATTGAACACAAACCCATTAGCTTAAATCAACTCCTTCTCATCCTTGATGGATTTAGCAATCATAATAATTCTCCAGTTCTCCGTCCTAGTATTCAGCCTGAAAGGAGAGGGGGGTGGCATACAAGGATTTGTCATTAAACCAGTGTGTCTGACACTCCTCACTATTCAGACTGATGGTACGTCAATTAAATGGGAATTTTCCCTGCGGACCCAAAACTCATTTTTCTCCTTTAACAAAACAAACAGTGCATTATCCCCCAAAACCAAAAGGCAATATCCAGACACACCAATCATTAGAGAAGGGTGCTGAAGAACGTGTGAATCATGTAGATGTGTTTGAGAGTGTAGGAGGAAGTGCCTGTGTAATGCATTCTGTCAGAGAGCAATGAGAATGACTTGTAATGTGTTTTGAAGTTGGGGCTGTCCCAGCTTCTTCAGCACCATAAACAGAGCCCAAAGCACATTCATTATTTGTTTCAATCTGTTGGCTTGTGTTTCATACGCTGCTGCAAGCATGAAGGCCCACTTGCCTTATAAATCCATTCATCCATCTTCTCCTGCTTATTTAGGCTGGGTCATGGTGGCAGCAGGTCAAGCAAGCAACCCAGACCTTCCTCTCTTCAACAGTTTCTAGCTCCTCTAAATAGGGAAACCCCAGCAGTTCCCAGACAGGACAGTCTTGATGTTTATTAAAATCTGAATGGAACACAGAAAACTCAGGCTTTCAATTGAAGTTGCAAAAAATCCCCTGTGAGCTGTACAGTAAGGCCCTTAAAGTGTGTTCATTTAGTCTAGCAGGTTTATCAGTTCACCAGATTTGAGTCAGCTAAACCCCTGCTGATCTGGCCTTTATCTAAAAAGAGATCTTCAAAACATTTAATAAGGCTGAAACCCCTCTAAACATCACAGATTGTTTAACAGCAGGAGGCTAGAGTGACATATTTTACTGGAAGGTAGTGGGAGATTGTGTGCGTCAGTGGCTGCTATGAATGTAGATCACACATGGGCAAATTACAGCCCACAGGCCACAACCGGCCCGCAGACCATCTCAATCCAGCCCGCAATGTCCACAAAAAATATATAAATCAATTAAAAATAATAACATTGAATCTCAAGGGAAAGATGCCCTGGGTGTGCGTTTAGCCTGACTCCAGCAGAGGGCGCTGTGTATAAATAGGACTATAGGCCAAGAGGTCACTCTCTTTAACTCCTGTGATAACTTAACAGACACATGAGAGATCAGCAATGTATTCTTCAAAAAAGAGAAAAGTTGGCTCTGAATTCTGTATTTTTAATCAAGAGTGGACGACGAAATATTTCGTTATGGTGGAGGCAGCAAACATACTGTGCCCTGACAGCAAAAGTCAGTTTGAAAACATCAGCCTGTCTCGTCGCACAGTTACTCGGCGTGTGGAGGTAATTGACAAAGAACTGTCTGCTGAACTGTTAAAAAGGGCATCAGACTTTGCATATTTTTCCATTGCGCTGGATGAGAGCACGGATATTAAGGATACCGCTCAGCTGCTCATTTTCATCCGAGGGATAAATGACAGCTTTGAAATAACAGAGGAGCTTCTTGCAATGGAGTCGATGACAGGCACAACATGGGGATCGGACCTGTATGACAGAGTGTCGGGTTGTTTAGAGAGGCTGAACCTGCCATGGCCTGTTACTGAACGTGACCACAGATGGCTCTCCAAACTTAACCAGAAAAAATGTCAGGCTACTGAGGCAGATACAGGAACGGGTTAGATTTAATTTTCCTATATTGCATTATTCACCAGGAATCCCTGTGTAAATCTGTGCTGCAGCTTGAGCATGTTGCTAAAACCGTGGTGAGACTTGTAAATTTTATTCGAGTCTGTGGCCCTGTTTTGTGCATGCGGACCATTTATAAATGACACCCCTGGGCTTTTACTCCTGTAAAAAGCCTAGTGGAGGTACTTACACGTTACTAGTGATGGGAATTCTGGCTCTTTTTTTTTTTTGGCTCTGCTCAGCAAGAAGAGCTGACTCTTTTGGCTCATCATTCAGAACCACCGTGGTTTCATTTAAACTTCCAAATTAGCAATGTCATAACATATGACTGATATTTGTACTGGTATTTTACTCTGATTATACTTAATTTTTTGAAAAATGAAAATACAGTGTAATTATTTTTGTAAATACACTGTCTCCCCTGAACACCTTTCAGGTCAGATGAAATCTGCTCAGTCTGGGCTGTATGACACACCTTAGTGCTAATTTTACACCATCAAACATGAGTCTTTAACATATGATAGACCTGTGGTAGAGTAGTGTGGAGAAAGGATCATCCCTGCTTATCAATCACATTACACATCGACTCAAACAAAATATACAAAAAAGAAAATAATTATGATAATAACGATAATAACAATAATAATTATAAAATAAAAAGGCTCCTAATGAGATCCAGATCTTATCATTTACGTTTCCAGCTTGTTCACAAAAGACCCATCACTCCAAGTTTTGGAGGCAAGTTTGGATGATCTCAACTGATTAAAGCCACCATGATAAGGCACACCCTTAACAATTATAAGAATTTCTCCGTCTTTGAAAACTTTTGGAAATATTTGAGATAATGTATGACCTCAAATAAATATAAGATAGGAATGGCACCTTTTCAAATTAATAAGATATTGATAAGTAAATTTTTTCATATTGTATCTTTAAAACTGCTGCCACAGAATTTGTAGCCATAATGATTCTGTAACATGTGTATCAATACACATATCTGCAAAGAACCTGTGATGATCCATTGCTGTATCAGTACAGGCCTAGTAAAGCCTTTATGAAGGAAAAATTATTATAAAGCAAGAAACACAAGTCAAAATTCCATGCATAAAACATACAGGAGGCATCTGTGCACAGCAAACTATTGCAACCATCTGTCACAGACCGACACAAGAAATAGATTTTATCATGACCTGCACCTCCTCCACAACACATGTGAACTGTAATATGTTTCTATTTAGCCTGTGCTTCCCCATCGCCACCCTACGACCTTCAGACAAATCTCCTACCTGCTCTGACACAGGAGAGAGGAAGATATCCCGGTGCTGGTTGTTTTTCACAGATTTGAGAACTTTTCCTCATCTTTTTGCTTTAGTTCACAGCTCGTACTTCATGTTGTTTCTGTGAAGATGCTTGTTAGCAGGTAAGGTGATGTGAAAAGCGTTTTTTTCTCTTCCTCCTGCTAAGGATGTCAGACATGGCAGCGCTCTCCTCTGTGTTGTTGGCAGATTGGTGTGATCCATCACAGGATTAACCTGGCTGTCTTTCTCTTCTGCCATTCTGAAATATCCATTCAGTGTCAGGCTCTGTAGGGTTTGATGGATAAAAATACACCACACTGATTTCATTGGCAGCAGCTCTTCACACCACAATGCTGATTTAAGGAAACGCCCACAAGAGTGTTATCCTATTCCAGAAATGCTAAGGAATAGTTTGACTGATCTTTTTTTCTTTAGTTTTGCTCAAACCTTCTCCTTCCTATGTTTGCCTCCTCGCTCTGGGTGAGTGTGGGCTTTCAGAATCCTGTGGGTGTGGAGTGGGAATGAGCTGTTAACCCCTCAAGTGAGGATGTGCATCAAGTTGTTGTCATTATAGGAGATGCTTAATGAAAGATAGTTATTCATTATTTCCAATACAGATTCAGTCATCTTTAGTAGCTTTGTGCAAATGTTTAAATGCTAAAATTGATTTATGTTTAGGATCTGATCCCTGTCTATTCTAGAAAAAGCTTTGTGATCATGTTTTTGTAAATGTGTAACTATATTTACTAACCTGACATGCCAGATGGATTTGTTTCACACATCCATCAGGGAAAGCTTCAACAGGAAATGTTTGGGAAAAGGCAGAGACTTTGAAAAAAGCTTGGAGTGTGATTGGAAACGGGTGTATCCATCTGCTTTGCAAGGTTATATATTTACTGGGAGGGTTTATAAAGACACAGCGGTTTTCAAAATGATTTTTAGGATCCTAATAATCTACCTGGTGCTATTCAATTTAAATGGTATCACGCAGTTGCTTCAGATTTGTCACTGCACATCCATGATGCATAGCTCCAGTTCTACCTCATCCCAAAAGTGCTCTACTGGATTTGGATCTAGAGGCTGTGAAGGCCATTGGAATCCAGTGAGCTCATTGTCATGTTCAAGAAACCAGTTTTTTATGATTTGAGCTTTGTGACATGGTGCATTATCCTGCTGGAAGTAACCATCAGAAGATGGGTACACTGTGGTCATAAAGGGATGGACATGGTCAGCAACAATACTCAGGTAGGCTGTGGCATTTGAACCATGCTCAGTTGTTACTAAGGGGCTCAAAGTGTGCCAAGAAAATATCCCCCACACCATTACACCACCACCATCCTGATCTGTTGATACAAGGCAGGATCGATCCATGCTTTTATGTTTACACCAAATTCTGACCCTACCATCTGAATGTCGCTGCTGAAATCAAGTCTCTTCAGACCAGGTAATGTTTCTTTAATCTTCTGTTGTCTAATTTTGGTGAGCCCCTGTGAATTGTAGCCTCAGTTTCCTGTTCTTAGCTGACAAGAGTGGCACCCGTTGTGGTCTTCTGCTGCTGTAGCCCATCTGCTCCAAAGATTGATGTGTTGTGTACTCAGAGATGGTATTCTGCATACCTTGGTTGTAACCACAGGTTATTTGAGTTCCTGTTGCCTTTCTATCATCTCAAACCAGTCTGCCTCAGACCTCTGACATCAACAAGGCATTTTCTCCCACACAACTGCCTGTCACTGGATATTTTCCTGTTTTTTGGACTATTCTCTGTTAACCCTAGAGATGGTTGTGCATGAAAATCCCAGTAGATCAGCAGTTTCTGAAATACTCAGACCAGCCCGTCTGGCACCAGCAACCATGCCACGTTCAACGCTACTTGACGTCTTCTCCATTCTGATGCTCGGTTTGAACTTCAGCAAGTCGTCTTGACCACACACCTAAATACATCGAGTTGCTGCCATGTGATTGGCTGATTAGCAATCTGTGTTAACAGGCAATTGAATAGGTGTACCTAATAAAGTGGCCAGTGAGTGTCAATTGTAATTTCCTGCAGCCCAGGCACATAAACACATAACTAATTTTATCCTTTCTCCTGCAATATCCTGGCCGCTTGGAACTTTAAAGGGTTAACACAATCATTCAAAGTGCAAGTATGAAGTAAACTTGCATATTTTAAAATACATTTGGGTCGGTTTAGAGGGCTTCCTGCAGTGTGGGGGGATGGGGGCCTTTTTTAAGAAAGAAGTTTATGGTCAGTGTTTTATCATGGACATAAAATTAATCATCCTTTAGTCTAAAGAAAAGTTTGAAATGACAGTTTTTATGGAAAGAAATCTTTAAATTTTAAATCTTTATGAGGAGGTCAGACCAGGAACATTAAGGACCCCTCTGGTTTAATTACTACAAGGGCACAAAACTGTTTAAAGAGAACAATATTTTATAGTTTATACCACATATTTTTTTCTTGAAATACACAAGATTGATGCATTAAACTTTGAAAAACTAAAAAAATTCCAATTATTTGTTTTTAGATTATATACATGTTTACAGCAATAACTGAGTTGGGGGTTAAATAATCGTTTATAGATCTTAATCAAGGAAAAGATTTTAATTAACCGCGTTTTTTTGCCATAATCGCCCAGCCCTACCTGCAGCACAAGCATCCCAAGAAGTTCTCTGAGGCAGAAACAAGACCATTTCCTGAGCAGAAATGATGAATTAAAGACAATTATAAAACAGATATACAATCATTCAATTTACGTCCATCCCAGACTGTAGACACGACAGGATAAACATGTAACGTAGTATGACTTGTACTGTATGTATGAAAGAGTAAGGAAATCACTCTGAACAGGTATTGTTGCTATTTACTGAATAATTCTGAATACAGGAAAGTGTCAACCTCCGCAGCTCATCAGACAACACAGCAATGATTATTCCTATCCTGCCCTCTTATACAGCTGACTGATAAACAGTCCAGAGAGAGGCAGTTCACAGTTTTGTTGTGGAGCCTCCTTCCTCAGGTGAAAGAGAAAGCATTTCAAAAGTGTGGACTGAGGCTTTAATTTACACAAGGAACAGATTCATAAATCAGACTGAACTTCTTTTATTTCTACCCTACAGAAAAACAGATTTTCAAACCTTGTCTAAAAAACACCATTTTTCCAGCATGTTTCTGCTGTAGATGTGAATGAAGATGAAAGCAGTCGGCCTCAGTTCTTTCATGCTTTGGCTTTGTTGATTATCTTCTGGTCAGCTTCAGAAAGTCGCTCTGTGTACTAATGATTAAAGGCTTTTACGGATAACCCTAGAGCACTGATCATCAACTGGCGGCCCGGGGGCCTTATCAGGCCCCCAAAAGCTTCCAGTCTGGCCCCCAGAAGATCATTAGATTCAGAAAAGGAGGAAAAGAAGATGTTGTGGTTTTAAGAGTATCCTTGGCTTTAAATGTCTGCAGCTGTTTAATCAATCCAACAAACAATCAATATTGAAATAACTTTAGAATGACTAAACATTTGATCTGTTATTCCTGAAATTTACTGTCATAATAAGTAGGTATTTAAAAAAGGGTTATGGTTGGCAGAAGTGCTGCAAAAATGACCAGATAAAACGGTGAAAAGGGCTTAGAGAGTAGCAAAAATGGCTGATAAGTGGCGAAATGGGTTTTGGAGTGGGAAAAAAAGGACAAAAATTTTCAGAAAAAGTGATGAAAAGAGGTTAAAATGTGTCAGAATTGGTAAAAAAGAAAAAAGGGGCAAAGAGTATCAAAAATTGGTCACAAATGACAAAAAATAATGCAAAAAAGTAATGAAAAGAGGTTAAAAAGTGGCAAGAAATAGGAGAAAAGTGGCAAAATGGATAAAAGAGTGGCACAAAGGGGATATAACATACAGAAAAAGTGATTAACATGGGTTAAAGAATGGCATACTCTTCAAACCACAACATCTTCTTTTTCTCCTTTTCTGAATTTAATGATCTTTTGGGGGCCAGGCAGGAAGCTTTTGGGGCCACCAGTTGATGATCAGTGGTCTAAAGGCTTATTGAGGCCAGTACAGGTCAAGTTTCAAGCTGCATGAGCAACAGCCTGAGACTGGTAGTGTGAGGAGCCGCCAGGAGAAGGAGAAGTTCTATATACAAAGATCAGTCTCTGGATTATATGAATGAATATCATATTTTTTCAGAAAGGATCGGTCTGAATCGGAGAATCAATTTTTTGAACCCAGTCCTACCCAGAACAACTGCCAGTCAGGATTGTAGTGACCAAGAAACTTCTGTTCTGCAGAAGGGACAACCTGGAGAAATATTATGCTTACTGGAAGCATGTCCTTTAGTCAGATGAGACCAAAGTAGAGCTCTTTGGCCTCAGAGACATTGCTTAGCCTTGGAGAAAGAGGGGAGAAGCATATAGAACAAAGAACACTGTGCCCACAGTGAAACACAGTGGTGGGAGTATTATGCTGTGGGGATGCCTCAGTCTCCTGAAGGATTTGTGAAGATTTGAAAGAAAACCTGAAGCAGTCAGCAGCTAAACAGGTCTGGGTTGTCACTTTGTCTTCCAACATGGTAGAGACCCAAACATCCATGTCTCCTGATGAAGAACTGCCTCCAGAAGACCAAAGTGAATGTTATTGACTGGCCTGTACAAATCCCTGAGTTAAATCCTATCGAAAATCTGCATGCAGAACTGAAGACCAAGGTCTAGGCCAGAAGACCATCAAATCTTGAAAGACTGGCCATAGAAGAATGGGCTGGAAGTCCTCAGGAGATGTGTCTGAGATAACAAATGACTACATGCTGTTAGCCAGAAAAAAACTAAAGACATGATGGGGCTAATAATTTTAACCCTGGTAGTTTTTGGTTTTTGTGAAATACTTTTGTTTCTTTGAGCAAAGTAAAATGATATAAGCAAATGAAATAAAAGGATGGGAAAGCAGTGTAAGAAATTCCTTGCTCTATATAAAAGCACTTGGGAAAAACTGAAATTTCCAAAGGGGGCTGATTATTTTGACCTTATCTGTATGTCCTGTAGTTCTCTGGCTTTGTTATTGGAAAAGAGATACCTCATATGTAGTTCACATGCTGATTGCTTTTAGCTAAATGTAGAAGGGTGTCATATTGGTCTTTGTCTGGGGCCTCCAATCTTCTAAAACTGCCCCCACCCTTCATAACCAGAATCAACATAAATGTAGCATCTCATTTTCTAAGACACTTTATTTTTTCTCTCCATGTACTCTGACTCACTTCAGAATGTTCCTGTTAAACCCAGGAGATAACATTTGCCATTGTTACTACTTAAGTCCCCTATTGAGCTTTTTGCATTACCTTAGTGTAAGCCTGTCTGTGTGAACGATGCCCCAAAATAGCAGATCAAGACAAAGAGTGGAAAATGTGATTTGAAATATGAAAAGCTTAGAAGAAGACTGACTTAATCTTTGCCCGCCAGCAGTGTTTCAGTTTGAGTCATTGGCACACAGTAAGGCTGTAACAGATCAAAGCTGCAGGAGTATACTCTGTATTCTTTGTGATTCTATGCATAAATATCTCTTTACTCTATTATAAGACACATTTACCTGAGTAGTGTGAGAAGATTAAAAACATTTTTCAATGTATAAAAACACAAACAAGACCTGAAAGTACTAGCAAAATGTAATCTTGCTAAGCAGATGGATTGGCAAGATTCCATGTCTGTCATTAGGCAGATCCATTTTGCACAAGTCCAATTTGAAACATTACTTAGGATGAACGGACCAATCAGCATCATTTGAGGAGAACAAGACGGTGGTTGTTGACACGATGAAGTTGTACTGCAAGCAGGTAAACAGTGGCGACTGGTGAAGTGCTTGGCTCTGACCCTTATTAGTCAAATTTGCATAGCAAGCAGTAAAGATTTGGGTGTAGAAATTGTCTTACGACAAGATCCATGTGTAATTTATTAAATGTGTGTATCTGGCCAATAACAGCATATGACTAAAGAGTGCAGAAAACAATTGGCATTTAAATAACACACCTGGACTTCAGAGTTTACAAAATTTGGGATTTGAGCGCATCGTATGCTCACAAGATTGATAAATGCCGATTTGTATGTGGAAATGACTGTACACCCATTTTTCTGCCATACTCACATTTGATAAATGAGGGCTTCTGAAAGTTAGTCTAGAAAAGATTAGTTTGATTCCCCAGCTAGCTGCTCCAATGATAATGAACAATGTTATCTCCCTCCTGTCAAACTTAGTGAGTTGTGTTGGGTAGTCTACTCCATTTTGTTGCTCTGATTGTCCCTTAATAAATGTGATCAATTTGTCCTATCACCCACTGAGATTTCTTATTAAATCCCAGTAAAGTGAAATCCAAACTTTGTGTCTTAACACACTAAACACGTTGGAATGAGGTTGCTGTAAACATGTGAACACTGAGATCTATGTGTGACTGAATCTCTGATTTAAACATTTTTACGATAAAAAGTTTGGTTTAATTTTGGCAGAGAGAAAATATGACCCATGACATCCTCAGTCTTGATGGAGAATTACCCCACCGCAGGCTGTTGTTAGCTGATGTCACTGCCTTCATTGGAAGTCAACATCCAGCTACATGGTGTGTTTTTGTTCATTGTGAGGTAAATTTTCCAAATCTATCAGCCACAGTGACCTACAGGTCATTAAAAGCATCATAACAGATATTTGTACCAGAAAACAGTAAAATTAATCCCCCAACTTCTGTCTCTCTACTCTGGAACTGTCAAGCAGATACGCTTTGATCAGAAGCTTTTTTTAAACTCTGATAGGATTGTAATTTCTCTTGAGTGGGCATGGCTTCAGCTTATTCAACCGACATGCCCACAGCAACCTAGTACAGATTTTACTGCCTCATTTTTCATGATTTTAAAGCTTAATTTGATAAACTTAAAGATGTGTTTCTTGGCTAAACAATCATATCATATCATATCATATATTATCAGAGCTATTGGCAAAAAAATGTTAACATACAGCCCTGAGAGTCATATTGATCAGATATATGTCCATTCATTCATCTGAATACTGTATTTCCTCTAATAAAAACCAAGAGTGAATCTGTAGCCGGGCCCCATATTATGGCAGGGGTCATGGTCCACACCAGCAAATAAAGGCCAGACCCCCTTTATTGGCTAATTGTGTTTTCATTTGAAACAGCGCAGCTTTCACTGCTTTCAGATGTGAGTCCGTTTGAAACTGCAGTTTTTCTCGACTTGAAGGTATTGTCCCATGTGATGCAATCAGCCAATCAAATCCTTTGCTCCGGGTTTGTGAGCAAATCTGGAAAAATACAGAGCCACATGGAGGAGCAGTGCAGACAGGAGAGTCTACCACTGGATAGATAGAACGGGTCTGTGACAGTAGAGATGTTCGATCATGAGAAGAAGAAGGCGATAAACAGACCGTTTCATCAAAAATGGGTCGACTATGATGACTTTGTTCATTCTTCCTCACACTACGTACGGTTTGAACCAGTTTGTCTCGCATGTTTTAGTACTATCAGAGTGATCAATACGGTGTGTCAAACATCACTGATCTGAAAACACCAAAATAAATGATCTAACAGCCTGATTGATAAGATTTCTCTTGCTTTCTCTGATCCACAAAGTTTCATTGATTTTAGATAGAAAATAGATGAAGATGAAGTAAACATCATTACTCTCGCTAAATGCGAAAATATGAGAATGAGAAAAAGTGAAAAGAGAGAGTGACACAGCTGTTAGCTTGATTAACATAAATTTATTAAACACTGCTTTGTTTTGAAACCTTTGTTTAGCCCACTTGAATATTTGTATTTATATTTTATCATCTTATTATTTAGATTATTCAGTTATAATATTACCCATGACTTAAAATGAAATATTTTATTTTGGGCTGTTACTATTGAAGTTACATCCTGATATTTTCTTTGTACCAAAATATGAACAGTAATTCTTCTTAGTGAGAATATGAAATAAAGGCCTGACTCCAAATAAAGAACCGTCTTCTTATAAAGGCCTGTTATCATCAGCAATTTTGTAAATGAAGGCCCCGGTTTTGTTTTTTTTAGGATTTCCAGTATGTATGAATGTGGTTTTTAATGACCCTGATGAATGACATTGGCCTTAATGAGTTACTCTAATAAAGTTGTTCTCAAGAATAGAAGTTTTGGTGAACTTTCGGTTCCCACAGCAGTAGAAGATGACACAGGCAAGACAAACACAGGAGGAGTAAACTTCCAATTTGTGCTTTTCAAAGTAAAAGCCAAGTTTAGAATTCCTATGTTGAAACTCACCTTGTTTGTGTGGAAGACTTTACTTCTGATTTTTCCCGGTTTACTTCTACAATAGCTCAAGTTCCTTTTTGACAGTGAGGGAGACTGTAGGGAGATTTATGAGCTAAAGCTTATGAAGAAAGACATGGCTGTGACACCACAGAGATACAGCCGACGTGGAGCACACATGCGCCTGGTAAGACAGCTGCGACAGCGGGAACAGGAGTGCACTTCTGGCAGCTGTACGAATCAAGCATGCAGTCTGAAACGAGCATAACAATCCAGCTCAGAGGGGCAGAAATTTCTAAAAATAAGTGATAAACTTTAAATAGTGTCAGATATTCAGAAATAATCAAATTGGTACAGGTACTGAATTATGAGGTTCACTCAAAGCTGAAGTGGTATTGCTGTATTTAATTCCACTCTCCAGTAGCATATTACCTGGGGCCAGCTGTCGTTCTTTATATTTTATTGGGAAAGATTTTCCCTGTTGTGAGCTGATAAAAAAGACACAGTGCCAGAGCAGTAAAGGAGCAGCCAAGGGTGCCTACATAATTTACATTTCCTCCTGGTGTAATGAGATTTCACACTGATGATATCAAAGCTGTTTCTGATCCATCCTTTCACTGTGGAGTTATTTTAGAGGGATCAATATTACCACACCTACCAATAGTAAAAGTAGTACGCTTCTTTACACTGCCACTCTAAACAGCCACTAGCTAAAGAAAAAATACCGTCCACTGGCTTCTTTTGTTCTGCTACTTTCCATAGGTTTCTAGCTTTGATTAATTCCCTTTTACGCTCATGTTTTTATAATGAAATCTTTTGTGAAAACATTCTCCTGTGTATGATTAATGTTATTTGCAGGATATTACAGAAGTCTGAAACAAAAACAAAGCAAAAATGGAGGTCTTAAATGTGTTACTGTGGGAAAAGTTTTAATGAAGAAATGAGTCATAGTGTCGACAAACTCTGAGTCTGCCATCTCCATCTCAGTGGAATAACATGACATTTAGACTTAATGTGTTTTAGAAAGGCCTTGAAATGTTCACTGCAGGACGCTCTGGCTCTCTGAAATTACTCAAACTCTCTGGATGATGATTCTGAAACAGAAATAGATTAGCTTTTTGAGTCATTAATTTTATTAATCCTTTTAAAGCCTTGTTATCTGTTGTATCAAGAAGTGTTAATTTTGGCAGCTATTTTAGTTTCAGTCTTGTGCCAAAATGCATTAAAGGGATACTTCAACATTTTGGCAAATTCGCCCATTGCCATAATTCCTTTAGTCTTAATAGGTTAGTTTCCTTTAAGTTAGTTGTCAGTGCAAGCTGTTTCTAGATCTGGGGGGACCGTTAAACCAGCTGCACAGCTGATGCTATGTTAGTAGACAGAATTTTTGCTTTCCCTCATCAAACTCATCAAATACACAATCCAACAACTCCGAAACGCTCTCTTGGACAAGTTGTGACCTGCACATTCACCACGCTATGAAATAATCATGGAACATTACGAGACAGAGATGTTTTAAAGTTAAATGCAAAGCCGGAACTACACTCTAGACATGGCTGCTGCACTGTGTCACTCTGCTCAGTGGTTTACTCAAGAAATAGTTCCGAGTATTTGCTTCATGTGTCATAATGTTACATAATTATATGTTGTTACAACTAAAGGAAACAAACCTATTACTAAGACTATAGGAATTATGGCAATGGGCGAATTTGCCAAAATGTTGAAATATCGCTTTAAAGTCACATTTTAGTCCTTTTTGCCATTTATGTTTTAAGTTTTGATTAAGCTGACAAAACCTAATAAAGAATTTATTCCAGTTTTAGTCAATAAAAGGTCTTAGTGTAGTAAAAAGTACCTTTCAGTGTTTGACTTCAGTCAAAATGTTTGCTCTTTTAAATTAATCATCTTAACTGTTAAATTATGAAAAGTCTAAAACAGTCATTAATGAAATATCAACCCTTGAATCAATTTTAAAACAATGAAAATGCAGACACCTTAAATGTAGGACTTTTATGCTGTTTCATGGCAGGGATGGCATTGTTAATTTCTGCAGTTTGTTAGTTTCTACAGTTGAATTTTGGTGCCCATATTGATACTTCTTAACAATTTCAAGCTTCCTCTTATTTGTTGAAATCTGTTTTATATTGCTGTGAAAACAGGCACATCTCTTTTGAAAAAATGTCACTTTTATTAATTTTTCTTCTGAGAACATGATTTTTCCTAAAGCTATATTTCAACACGTCATTATAACATTTTTAAACATTTGCATTGTAGTCATTTAAGGTAACCAAATTTTAACACATCATATCACATCATGTAGGATTCCAGCTGCTTCTTTGCCGGATTCATCATTCTATGGTTTACCAAATGTTTTCTGTTGGTGAAAGATCTGGACTGCAGGGAGGCCAGTTCAGCACCTGGACTTTTCTACTGTGAAGCCATGCTGTTGTGATGGATGTGGTATGCGATTAACACTGTCTCGCTGAAATAGTCAAAGCCCTCCCTGAAAGAGACGCCGTCCGGATGTGATGCTATGTTGTTCTAAAACCTCCATCTACTTTTCAGCATAGATAGTTCCTTTCCAGATGTGTAAACTGTCCATGTCATAGGCACTAATGCAACCCATCTGACCACAGAACAGTTTTCCATTTTGCCTCTGTCCATTTTAAATAAGTTTTGTCTGTTTTTCTGGATGACATTCAGATATGACACAGTTTTAAATTGCATTTGTGGATGGCACAGCCAATTGTACTGACAGACAGAGACTTCTGGAAGTGTTCCTCACCCCGTGCAGTTATTTCCAGAACAAAATCATGCCTGTTTTTATTGAAGTGCCCCCTGAGGGCTGGAAGATCACAAACATCCAATACTGACCATCTCCCTTGAATCTCTTGATGATATTATTAACTGTAAATGTGGGATATTCAAGTTCTTCGCAATTTCACATTGAGGAACATTTTTCTGAAATTGTTCCACAATCTTTAGATGCAGTTTTTCACAGATTGGTGCCCACCTGTATTTCTTAGGGGCTCTGCTTCTCTTAAATGATCTTTTCATACCTCATCATGTTCTTCCAGCTGTTTTTCATTCCTACCACTTACTTTTCCTGCCTTTTGTTGCTTCAGTCCCTACTTTTTGAGATTTGTTGCAGCCATCAAATTCAAAATGAGCTGGAATGGCCATTCATAAATCCATCACTAAGAGCACTTAAAAAAAAATGTAAAGCTAAAGAGGTAAGGAAAAACCTCCTTTTAACAGGCAGAAACCTCAAGTCAAACCAGACTCATGTTGACCAGTCATTTGTCAAAACTGTGTCTGGGTTGGAAAGTAGGATAGAGTATTTGGCCACACCTGGTAATTATTGAATTCAGGTGTTTCAGTCAGACCACAGGTGTATAAAATCAAGCACCTAGCCATGCAGTCTCTATTTGCAACATTTGTGATACAAAACAAGTCATTCTGAAGAGCTCAGTGACTACAAGTGTGATACTGTGATGGATGCCACCTTTGCAATAAGACAGATTATGAAATTTCATCCCTACTGGGTATTTATTGTCAACTATAAGTGATATTAGAAAGTGGAAGCATTTAGGGACAACTGCAACTCAGCCATAAAGCAGAAGACTACATAAAATTACAGTGGAGTCAGCAACTGCTAAGGAGCATGGTGCATGAAAGTCTCCAACACTCCATAGCTGATTCTATAGCTGAAGAGTCCTGAACTTCCTCTGGCATTAATGTAAGCACAAGAACTGTGCAGCAGGGGCTTTAATCGAATGGGTTTCCATGGCAGAGCAGCTGCATGCAAGCTTCACATCACCGTCCAGTGCTAAGCATCAGAAAGAGTGGTGTACAGCACACCCAACATTGGAAAGTGGAGCAGCGGAAACGTGTTCTGTGGAGTGAAGAATCGTGCTTCTCTGTTTGGCAGTCAGATGGATAAGTCTGGGTTTGGTAGATGGTGGGAAAATGTAACCTGCCAATGTGCCAGCAGTCAAGTTTGGTGGAGGAGGAATAACAATATGGGGCTGTTTTTCAGGGTTTTGGCTAGGCCCCTTATGTCCAGTGAAGTCCAACCTTAATGCTTCAGCATACCAAGACATTTTGGTCAATGCTATGCTTCCAACTCTGTGGCAACAGTTTGGGGAAGGCCCTTTTTGATTTCAACAAGAGTGTTCCCCCATGCAAAAGCAAGGACTATAAAGATGTGGTTTGATGAGTTCAGTGTGAAAGAACTTGAATGGGCCGCACAGAGCCCTGACCTCAACTTCTTTGTGATGAACTGGAACGGAGATTGTGGGCCAGGCCTTCTCATCTAAGATCAGTGTCTGACCTCATAAATGCTTCAAGAATGAATAGGCACAAATCCCCACAAAACAATCCAAAATCTTGTGGAAAGCCTTCCATGGAGAGTTGAGGCTGTTATGGCTACAAAAGGGCACCAACTCCATATTAAAGTACATGTATTTGGATACAGAGTCATTACAGTCCCTGCTGGTGTAATGGCCAACTGGCCAAATTCTTTTGTCTATATGGTGCATGTGTACTGCCAGCAGGATAAACACATTATTTAACTAGGCTGGTCATTCAACTATCAACATGAACAACTGTGGCAACATAGCAAAGGGTGATAGTGATAAATATGGCATTTAAAGTTCAGCAGCTCTGAGAATCACTTTAACATTTATGACGATGATAATTGACTGATATTAATAGTTGATTATAGCTGTTGGAGAGAAGCTGGCCCATAGCAGCAGGTTCTTTGCACCAATGATCCAGAGGAACCTACTTGATGAGAGAGCTCAGGTATTCCCGGGAAGATGAATGGTTAATGACTCAAATGATGCATACATATTTAAAGTCGGTGACATGCTGTAATATTGTATGAGTGCATACAGAGAGAGAGAATGAGAGAGGAGATACAGTGCCTATTAAAGGACCCTTATTGATTTCATAAAGAAATCATAGTCAATATAATTTGGCTTTTTTTTTTTTCTTATAAAAAAAAAATTTCAACAAACACAGTTTAATGTCAAAGTGAAAGCAGATTTCTACAATGTAATGTCAAATAAAAATATGTAAAGTAAAATAAGTGCCTATCTAAATATTCAACCCTTCAAGTCAGTATTTAGTAGATGCACCTTTGGCTGCAATCACACCACTGAGTTTGTGTGGATAGGTCTCAGTCAGGCTTGCACATCTGGACTCTGTCATTTTACTCCATTCTTCTTTGCACAACTGTTTAAACTCTGTCAGGTTGTACGGGTTTTGGCATAAACAGCCCTTTTCAATTTCAGCCACAAATTCTTTATTAGATTGACGTCTGGGCTTTGACTCGGCCCCTCCAGAACATTCACCTTGTTGTCTTTAAACCATTTTTGTGCTTTCTCTGTGTGCTTTGGGTCATTGTCTTGCTGGAAAATAGATCTTCTTCCAAGCAGTAGTTCTCTTGCAGACTGAATAAAATTGCCCTCCAGGATTACCCTCTACCTTTACAAGCCCTTCAGGACTGGCTGCTGAGAAGCATCCCCACAACATAATGCTGCCACCACCGTGCTTCACAGTGGGGATGGTGTGTTTGTGGTGATGTGCAGGGTTTGGCGTCTACCAAACATAGCGTCTTGTCTGGTGGCTAGTAAGCACCATTTTGCCCTCATCAGACCAGAGAACTTCAGCTTGACCATGGAGTATCTTACATGTCTTTTGGTTCACTCTAGACAAGATAATGATTTTTTTAACAGCATAACACTCTTTGCCACTCTCTCATAAAGCCTTGTTTGGTGAAAAACCTAAGCAACAGTTGTTGTTTGTAGACCCTCTGCCATCTCAGCTGCTGAAGCTTGTAACTCCTTCAGAGTAGGCATAGGGGTCTTGGTGGTCTCTCTCACTAGTCTCCTTCTTGCACGGTCACTCAGTTTTTGAGGAAGGCTTGATCTAGGTAGATTTACACATGTGCCATATTCCTTCTATTTCTTGATAATGGATTTTGCTGAACTTAAGGGGATGTTCAGTGCCTTTGAATTGTTTTTGTATCCATCAGCTGACTTATACCTTTCAATAACCTTTTCTCTGAGTTGCTTGGAGTGTTCTTTTGTCATCATGGTGTAATGGTAGCCAGGAATACTGGTTAACCAGTGACTGGACCTCCCAGACACAGGTGTCTTTATGCTGCAATCCCTTGAGACACATTCACTGCATTGATCAGTCATTTATCTATAAAATCAATAAAAAGGTCAACATCCAAGGGGGTGAATAGTTTTAATAGTCACTGTAAATGTAGGTTACTGGTAGTTTAAGCTTACAGTAGTAAAACTATGTGCTTGTCCCGTGCCTGAGCCAGCCCATTCAGTTATATCAAAAAGGGAAGTTTTAAGCTTACTCTTAAACATGAGGGCATCTCCAAACTAACATCAGTGTTCCCAAAAACAAAAAATGTTTTGTCATTTATTATCTACCTGTTTTTCTGTGAGGAAGATGAGTCCAGACGATAATGAACTAAAAATAGATAAGTGATGATAAAATCTGCGATGAAGTATTAGGGATGTGCTGCTAAGCATTAACAGGCTAGTGACTAAGTTTCCAGCAGGCATCAAATTAAACCAAAATGCAGTTCCTTGGACTAAATCTTATAGGTTAAAAATGATCAAGATGTAACTCAAGCTGGTGCATGTTTTTGTCTGATGATGAACGTGGGTTACACACAAGATAAATTTTGGGCCCCAGTCCCCTCTTCTGACCAAAATCACCACAGGCCTAATTACCTTATGGTTCAAAAAATTATTTTGCCATATTTCCTTTGATGTGGGGAGAGTTCAGTGACTTTATCCTGCACAGTCTGCTAGAGAGAGACGATCAGGGCCAGTTTGAAATTGTAAGTATAAAGCATGTTCAGTGTTTACAAGCCAAAATCCTGCTGTGTTGGGGAACACCAAGGACAGCTGAGCACACTCTGGAATGGCAGCATATCAGGAGGCACGAGAAACACAGCCATGTTATTTGTTTCATCTCACATCTTTCAAAATAACAGTAGATTTAAAAAATGTGAGATACATCTGAAAGTCTGAGAGAGAGCCTGTTGGCCCCCAACGTCACTTCTTGTTGATGATTGCTTCAATTGGAGCCTGTTGGTGTGTGGATCTTTTTTCTTCTTTGTTTATGTTTGTTTGATTTTTTTTGATCCAGCAGCCATGTGTGTGTCTTACTTTGATTTTCCATAATGCAACAACAAACAGGACAGAGGCGCACAGTATTTCCATAAGCTCTGTGTATTATGCACAGGTGCTGCGTAAATCTGCATGCAATTATTTTCAGTATTTGCCCTGCAAACACTGAAATAGGAATACTAAGAAACTACTGCCTAAACTAAAACAGCAACAACCAGGAATCTAGACATGAATGAGGGAAGGAAATTAAGGTAATCAAGAAAACTGCTAGGATATAATGAAATAAAGGAAACAAGGGGAGACCACAAACAATCCTCTGTCTTTGCAGTCTGAAGTGTGTGCCGGCCATATGTTCCTCTCCTTGCTTCTCTAAAGACACCCACCACAATAGAGACAAGGCCCCACGTAATAGATACTTACAGTTTCAACCATAGAGACTTCCTTTATGTTACATAAAGAAAGCATGTAAAGAGGTAAAGAAGGATCCATGAATTGTCAATAATACAGTCTTTAAGTAAAAAGAACATGCTCTAACAAAGGGCAACACAACACCTGGTAGCAGTTATTACCACACTGATTACTGAAGGACACTCAGTTAGAGCAAAGAATACTTTACCAACATTCTTGTGTTGCTGGATTAAGTGGTTGTTCCAAGACTGAAAAGGTTGACAAGGCCTGTCTCTTCCTATACACAGACCGCATGCTTTGAGTAGGGCCTCATCATGTGTTAGGGGCTGCACATTTGCCCAAGTGGTTTGATTACCTCCACTCATCAGACTGATGTCTATAATTAATTGATAATATTACAGTTTGAACATAGAGGGGTTCTCAATCATAGACTTTACCTGGAGATCACATCCAGGCATATAAACTGTCCATATATAGTACTGTGCAGAAATTTTAGGCATGTTTTGGCCAAAAATTGTGGCTGAAATACGGTGTAGATGTGCCAGGTAAGCCACCTAAGGGAGAATTATCACGACCCCAGTCACGCTCTGGATGTCTCTGCATTTATCAGGGACGAGGTAAAATAATCTATTGAAAAAGTAGCATGTCCACACCTTTAGGGCAAAGTAAGAGGTAGATGTGGTGAGTAAGCATGGCCTAGGGTACCGTCCAGGTGAATGGTAGGGTTTCCACAAGCCCCTGGTCCAGCTGTGGATGTCCCAAGTGCCCAAAAACCGCCTGTGGTTTCTGGGCGTATTACCAGGGATACAAAGGCCTGGGACTAAAGAGATGGGCCGACAAGCTTGACCTTGGCTGCTGAGTGACACGTGTCAGCGTGTATTGAGCTTAACTCTGGCCCCCCTGCCTCCTCTCTGCAGCCCTCTCTAGCCATGGATTGTGGCGCCTCGAGCCCCGTGATAAATCCTTAGCACCCAACATGCCCAGAACAAATGCACATGACTTTAGATTTTTTTTTTTTTCCCCAGAGAAATGATGCAATGTGTGATCAGGTAATAAACATGCCTCTCCCACTCCTGCTTCCTTGCAGCATTAACAAGGGCAGTATTTCTTAAGTCTGCTTAAAATCATTCTGATTTGGGATTCCAAATGCACTGTTTTATGTGGTCACTAGATAAAATGATCCTCTAATGACATGCGTCAGTCGTCTTGCAAACAGAAGGTCGTCTATTTGATCCCCAGTTCCTGCAGTCACTTGTCAATGTGTCCTTGGGCATGACACTTCCCCCTAATTTGCTCCCACTGCTGCCTCTGTGGCATGTAAAGGGCTATGGATGCGTTTCCATGGGATAAGCAAATACTGATGGCTAATTCTCCATTGCAACCTCTGCTATCAGTGTGTGAATGTGGAATGAATGAGTGTGAATTGGTAGGCACTACCTGCAGTGTGCTAGTGTTGTGAGTCGTCAGACGACTAGAAAAGAGCTATACAAGCTGAAGCCCATTTACCATCTACCACATACATGCATCTAGCATTTAATAAGAATAAAATCATTTAGACATGCACAGAGCTGTCCCCCTGGACTAGTCTGTCAGCAGAAGAAGAAACTGTTCCTGTTGACATAAAAATGAGCTCCTAGCTCTTAAGAAATTGATCTTTATTCAGTTAAATTTATCAACCAAGTGGACTGTAGCAGCAGCCAGTGATATGCTCTGGCATTAATCAATTCTGTCAAATGTTTCTGTTAATGGGCTTGTGTTATTAAAGCTTTTCTTCAGATTGAGATCCAGTTTTATCAGAACTGATCACCTGCTACCTGATTATTTCTCAAGTATCATTTTTGATCCAGTTCATGGTAAGCCGTTAGAGTCATCCCCCTCCTGTGCTGTAAAGAAAAAAGTATCAATACCACAGCATGTCTCCTCCAACTGTCTTCTCACAGATTCAATTCTCCTTCTCTCTGTGAATCTAGATGTCTGTTTTCTTTTCCTTTATTTTAAAATGAATCTATATCATTCACTGCAAGGGATTCTTCTTCTGCAGCACATTTAAGGATCCAATCTTTAGAAAATATGGTGTAGACATAAGCCCTTCTTTTCCACTTCACAACTAGCAATATATGAAGCCACTGCTTTCAACCATAAAGACTGAAATAGAACATTTGTCTGCTTGGCTTTCTTCTTCTTCCTTTACTGACCTCCATCTTCTACAAGACGATTAATTTGTTAAGCCCAGTGTCACATCAGCGCACTGAGCCCCAGAAATAGACACAGTAAATCAATTTTGTTCCATAAGAACACCTGATGCCTGTAAAGCTTGAACTAATGAATTAAGGTTTTGTGCATCACAAGTCAAGCTACTTCAAGACATGACTCATGTCTGGGTCACGAATTAACTAGAGCTACAAAATGCTTCCAGGAAACACTCCCCACAGAAAGTTGTTTCTGCAACACAGCATAAACAGCTTTGAAACCACCGGTTCAAAGCTTCATGTCTTTTTTTAATTTTTTTGCTCTGATATGCATTGTTAGCCAGGAGGCTTTCTAAAGAGAGGTCTTTGCCTTTCCAAATCATGTCCGATTAGGGCTGGGAAAATAATCCTAAATTAGATTAAATCACAATATGGCCCTGCAATTTACAAATCACGTCAAATCTTGAAATATGTGAAAACTGCAGTTTAATACATTTATTTTTTGCAGCAGCTTTACAAGCTTTACCTCCCCCAACCCAGCTACCTCCTTTATACCTTAAAGCTTGTTGCATCCTCATATTCAGATTCATGCTTCTATGGATTGATTGCTTCTGAAGTAATATATTTTGAATACACGTTGCCATAATTGTGTCTATCCATATAGGGTTTCTAGCCAGGTGCTCCCTGGAAAGTCAAAGCATGCTGCTTGACTAAGACAGAGCATTCTCTGCCTAAATGTAGGTTATAATATGAACGGATTTATTGCTTGAGTTTGTTGAAAAATGCATAAGTTGAGTTATCTAATAACAATCACATATTTAGTGGCAATATCAGGGAAAAAATTGCAATTAGATTATTTTTGCAAATCCTTCAGCCCTATGTCTAATCACTTTGTTTTAGGGCTGGGTGATATATCAAGTATACTCAATGTATTGGGTTTTTTTCCACACAAGATGTATAAAATGACTATATCGTGGACATGGAGTATAAATTATGTGGGCGTTTTGAGCCGTCAGCGCATTTCTCACTGTAGTTTCGCTTCTCCCATTGTCCCTAAATGCATCTCTCACAGCAGAGCACTCACTTCCCCGCCCATCCAGAAAACCAATCCTTTATAGAGACTTTTGGGCTCCACCCCCAGAAGTATGAATGGACATAACGCAACTGATGCTCAGCAACAGCTGGATTGAAATTAGAGATTCGGTTGTCAAATGAAAACTGCAGACTGTACCTTTAGGGGGGCTTTCATGTTATCATACTCAAGATTTACCTGTGTTCCTCTGAAGACAACTCACACTTACTATATACAAGGACTGCACATCCTTGCATTAAGGTTCAGACAGTGATGTCCTTGTCAAACAGAAGTGAACAGTGCAGTCCATAGACATGTCTGAGCATCAGCTGGTGTCTTTTACTCATCCTTACAAGACTGACTCTGACCAGTGACAGAGAACTGAGCTCAACTTTGTTGCTCCCCCACTTTGTCGTGAGGAAAATACAGTCTGTTGGGCACTACAGGACTACTTGATAAAAACAAAACAAACAAACAAACAAAAAAACAGTTAAGCTACTGAAAGCTATTTGGTCCAGAAAATAACTAAGCTTTAACAAAGCCACCAGAACATGTGTTTCTGGTGCTACCAACAATGCTATCTATGGTGAGGCTAAAGTCAAGTTGCTGGAATTGCTAGGGATGGGTACCGAATTTGGTACTTTTATAGGCACCAACCAAATTCCCTCGGTACCACCAAGTACCAATTCACGTAAAATCAAACAGTACCATGTTTTGGTACCTAAATGCTTTTTGCAGTATACAAGTATAACATAACGGACCCTGTGTGTGACATTTATGCTTCTGCGTGGACGGTCACATGATTGATTGATGAGTGAGGGGCAGACTCTGCTCTTACCAGGGAAAGATGACATCTTAGTTTTGTTGGAAAAGGAACTGCATGAGGAAAGAAGATGTGCAGTACATGTAGTTCATGGTAGAGGAAGTAGTTTGTGTACTTTCATTTGTAATACTTTAATTGGTAAAAGTTTATACCTTTTATTTAGTTTTTTAGTTTTTTTTTAACTCCATACTCTATTGTTCATTTATTTAAACTTATTCTCTCTCCATGGACCCCAACGCACATTTTTCTGAGAGGGGAAATTAGAGGAATAGGAGGTAGTGGGCTGGGTTTTAATTTGTGCAATATAAAGAAAAAACACTGGGTAGTTATAGTAGTTTAGATTTTCCATGTTGGGGTAATTTTTTAAAAATGCTTTTTTTAAACACTGATATTTGATAGTGTTTTGATATTAAAAATTCAGAAGTTTTGAGGTTATATAACATTTATTATTGCATATTATTCACACTCAAAAGTACCGAAAATGGGCACTGTTGTGTACCGGTATTGGTTTTACAGGTACCGGGAATTGGTACCATACTGGTTCAAATGCGAAAGGTACCTATCCCTAGTAATTGCACAAAATTGCAAGGCTTAATTCACAGGGTGTCTTTGATTTTACACTTCCATGTGTATTCACCACATTGCAATTACCTTGAGGGACTTGGCATCAATGCTGGGTGTCAACAAGGGATTCTGGAGCCAGTTTCACTTGGACAGAGACTGAATGCTTTTGAACTTTTGGTTAATCATATGCTTTTGGTTAATCATAAAGTCTGCCTAGTCTGCCTCTTCAAACCTGTGCTCTCCTAATCATGTAACCAAAGCCATTATGATTAACATCATCAGGTGAATTCTGTATGGATGGCACTTAAAGCACTTTTCCAGTATTCTGACCTTTTCAGGCAATTGTGCACATTACATTTCCCCAATCAGCCTTTCAGTCATACACTAATGACAGCATTGTACCAAGTCCTATATTATATTTATAAAAGAACACACATTGATGCATGAAAGGCCTATATTCATATGCACCACAGTCGCATTCACACACTAAGGCAAATGAGATGGGAGTTTAACGTGATGACTTCGAGTCAGGGGTCTAATTGCCAGCCGTCAAACACATAAATAGCCTGCTTTCCTACTATACCAGTCAGCTCTGATATCACATTCATACAGAGAAATGTGTTACAGTGTTAGAGTTGTACAACTACAGAAACCACATTTTGTTTTTCTTTTTCTACATGGCTTTACATCTGTTCTCCAACTTGGCCAATAGTGTAAATTCTTAAATTTGGAATTGGAATAAAATTGTAATCAGCAGTGATGCACGGTAAGTATTTTTCTGAACCCATACGATAACTGATAATTTCCTACTCCTGCTGGCCGATAACCAGTAAGAACAGATAATTCTTTTCAATTGTCCATTTTAAAGAAGAAGTTTATTTGATGTATTTATGCACATCTGGGGGTAAGAAGGGGTTAATATGTAGTGAGCAAAGACATTTATAACTAATTCTAACTGACATCACTCGTTTTGACATCAAAAACAAAGAACAATTCTGACTTTACAGCTGTTATTTTTTAGTTAAACATTTGTGTACCAAAATACAACATACACAAACAACTGCCGTATGTTCTTCCCCCTTTTCCCTTGAAATTAATTTAAGTATCTTGTCAAGTGGTCAAATCTGACATTTCAATCAATTAAACAAGAATTCAGCTGACTTATGTCAAATCAGACATAAAACCAAATGACAACAGGCTGCCATGCTTAACAAATGGAGATTTATTTATTTATGTATTTATTTATTATATGGCGAGTTACCCTACTGGGGATCAATAAAGTTTTCTGATCTAATCTAATCTAATGTTCTGAGCTTAGCTCTGGAATTTTGTGTCATAATAACTGCACACACTTCTGTCACCTCTAACAAACAGTAAACTAATCTTTACTCTGCTGTCTGCCGTGCTGCTATGCGTAAGTTCTGCCTTGAGTTATGGTGTAAAGTCCACACTAAACCCTACGTTGAATCTAGTTAAGTTCTAACTTAAGTTTTGTCATTGTTCAGTTGCACCACAGAGATGTAAGGTTGATCTTAACTAGTAGACATTTATGTCCAAACTAACCAAAATATCGACGCACATATGACATATTCTCTTACTTTAACCAATCACTGAAAACCATTTTTTAACCCCATGTTTGCTACAGATGCTAATGGCTAAAAATAACGTTTGCTAACTGGCTTTAATCATCAAACATCACCCAGTGTAGATGAAAAATATAACAAGGCATTTTGCCTATGTGAGTATTGTGAAGCCTACAGCTTGGACCGAGAGCCAGTGTAAATAACACTGATATTGAGTGGTGAAATTGCTAATAACACGAGATAATATAACAGTGGATGGTGGAAATGATCTCCGCTCATGGAAAACAAGGGGGTAGGTGTAAGATTTAAGTTATAACTTACGCCTAGGTTGAAACTATCACAGCTGGTGCAGGGTCAGTGACGAATAAGGTTTCAAAAAGTGGAAAAATTAAAATGAGTTAGAAAATGCTAATTAACGTTCATTTTACCTTTATTAGAATGTTATGTATATATAGTTAAAAAACTTTTGTTCCCTTAAAATGACATTTATGCATTTTTATTGTCAACAAAATGATTTTTCCCATGAAAAATGTCATTCGGGATAATGTTCATGGATATTCGAATAATTTGGTTCTTTTTACAAATATACAATACCTCATACATATCTGTAGTATGGAATCAATAAACATGTTCTTGTCAGGAAATCAAAAATTGTATCACAATAAATATGAAAATTTAAGGCTTTTCTGCTGACACAGGCCCATTTGCCGAGGTTTATCACCCGAAACATACCGCTAAAAAATGAAAAAAAGCTTGAAAATGTCTAAAAATTCCATCCAGTAAAGGGGTTAAGATTCTTTTTGTATTTCTGACTAAAGAGAATTGAAATATGCAAATTTAAAAAAAAATCAGCGTTATCCAACCTGACTGTCATCATTATCTCGAATGACATACTGTGAGTTTCTGCATGGTTTGACCACTTAAAGACAACCAACTTTACCTACTGAGCAACAGTCACCCCCAATAATCAGTAGTGGGCAAATATTCATTACACATTTTACTCTCTTTTGCCTTAGTAAAACTTTTACCAAGCATACCATTTTGAAGACATTAACATTAACATTAACATTTCATATGGTAAACAGCTGCCATTGTAACAAGACGAGGTTAAAACCCAGTATATGGCTGACTGTAACTATCTGGAATTCCTGACTGAATTGTGTATTCTGGCAGAGTGATTAGTGTTTGGAGTGTGTAATTGTGCTTTACCTTATGTTTTCAGAGTTGAAGAATCCCAAAAGTATAAAACATAAAGCCCTGTTGGCAGTAAACAGCTAACCTGCGATGCCAGAATTTCCCATTTATCTGGAAAAGCTCCCATTTGGAAAGGGCAGGACTTTTCCAAAAATCTTGAAATTCTCTGCACTTGTCGAAATAAAGACATGGTCTCCATTTTGACAAAACTGCTGCTATGGCTCATGTGAGCTGGTCAGTCTACAAGCAGCCATTGTATACAAGCATTCACACAACAACTAACTTTTCCCCTGTAACTGCCCATGCTCATGCAGAAGCAGGTCGGCAGAAAAGCAAAACCTCTTTCACATCATGAATAGCTTTTAGTGCTGTTTTTATTTTTTATTTCATACAGAAATGGATCCTGTTCTAGTAAGACTGACGGTATGCTAAAGCTACATTCAAACTAATCACTGCAGTGGAGGCAGCCACTCGAAACGGCTGAGTACGACTAAACACCACCATTAGCGCAACTCTGGATATACGGCTCTGAAAGTAGAGTCAGTCAGACACATACAGACCCATGTGTAGGGCTGACCACAGCGGCTAGCCAAAAATATATATCAGCATGTGGCAACTGTAGTGTAATTTATCATGTTTAAATTGGTATCAAATCACATTTATAAACACCAAAAAGTAAAACATTTGGATTAAATTTAATTGAAAACATATTAGCCTAACATTATCCACATATCTCCACAGCTCAATGTAAGTCTAACTGCACTGGTAACTGCTCCATCACTCTGATACCTTGCTCTCTTTTTTTGCTAGAAACTCCTCCCTAACTAATGAATCTTGGTTCTTCTTGGCCTTAAACCTTGCAGCTCTCTCCTTGCCATCTAGAACACAATTTCCCTTAAAATGTCAAAGTTGCACTTTTAAAAGATTGATAGAGCATTATAACTGCTGCTAATCACTAAAAATACAAAAATAATAATGACGATGTTACAATCTTCTTTGGTGGACATACAAAGACAAAATATGCTTTAAAACATAAAAATATGTATTAATATTGTATTGTAATATGTTATGTGTGTTATCAATAAGAAATAATGCATTCTTTTTGCAAAGAAGCTTTAAAAAAGATATTAAAACAATAAAATTATGCATGTGTCACTCGAGCTAACGAATGACATTGTGGGATAACAGTAAGAAACTGTTATCCCGAATGACGGGAAAACAACCTCTGCTTATTTAACAGGCAGTTACTTAGCCACCTATAAAAAACTACTACCCTGATCTTCAACATTTTAGTGTCATCTTTCACATTAAATATGCCAATTTGAAATAAAACAACAGTATTTAAGTGTTTTTAGTGTTGTCCAGTATGACACAAACTTTTGTGACACATTGTACGGTCACCGAAAAGGTCAAATTATCAATATTTTAAGAGAGCTTTACTGACCTTTTTTCACAGTCATAAGGGACTTAAGAAACTCCTTTTTGGTGTAATTTCCTGTCACATGACTACGAAAATTCCGTATAATGTAAAAAATTAATCCTGAATGTCTGTTATCCCAAATGACATTGGCTAAAACCCAAAGTTGGGACAAGAGTATTTCGCACATCAAAATGAAATGAAAAGGAGTATATATGTTTATACATATGTTTATACATACTTCTTAACAACCACACAATTATGCCCAGTGGATAAATTTTAAATTTCATTGAGATTTTAAATGTTTCTGGAGCATTTTTGCACCTTGATTTTAGCTGCAGACAGTTATCCCAAATGACATTTTGACAGTTTTGAGCTCCATAAATCCTCAAATTTCTATTACTCAGTATATTCTACTAGTATTCAAAAAAAGGGTGGGAGTTAAATCATATAATGTTTTAGTTTAAAAGTATGTATTTCAATATAAAAAAAATATGCTCTGGACACCAAATGGACATGTCACATCATTGACCCTGCAACACCATAAATGTTAGGAGAGCGTAAACTCTGTCGTAAGAACTTGTGTTCAAACTAGGCTACGTTTTTTACTTACGCATAGCTGGTGCAACCCATAGCAGATGTTTAATGCAATAAGGCCAGTTTGCATGGAAAGGGGTGGGTTTTTTTTCCAAATAACTGCATATGAGCTCAGTGTCTCTGCATGTCGGTGTGTATGTGTAGTAATAGGCCAACAACACACTATGGGGAGCACCATAAAGCTGTGCCTTTTGACTTATTTACAAAGTTTTAGTGCACAAACTTTTTGGGGGGCTTCAACAACATGGCCCTCCTGCTGCAATGGTTGCTACGCAGAGACAGACCCAGATTCAAACATATCTATGCAGCACTGGCAACTACAGCTGACAACACAGCAATTAAACTGTGATTTGTAAGTGAATAATCCTAACAGCATTGTATGACACATATCCTTTATTATCTTGTTTAATATGAGCATGGAGAAGTGCTTTAGAGAGAGCATCCTTTGATAGGGGTTAGTGGAGCAGGTGTATCATCTCATTCAAATATGTTTCCTTGTGGGCGGGTTTCAACAAATTCCAGTGGTTTCCCGGCTCTGTCCCTTACTCTTACAAGCCTGTAGCAAATGGAATGCACTGGCAAATCCATCTTGCAAAGCTCCTGTCTGAACAGACTGGGCCTGGTTAGAAAGTGACTGGACCAATCAGCAACGAGGGGCAGTACTTTGAGGTGCAGCGGAGTTGTGACATAAGTAAGCAGCATGCTTGCTTGCAGGATGCTGCTAAAGCGCCAGTTTTATCAGACCTTGACGAAATTTCTTCGTTAAAAGAAGAGCAAAGAACCGCATTGAGTAGTTTCCTTTTTAAAAACGCCAAAAGTCGTGTACTGACATGTCTACAGTTTCTATGGTTTGCTTTGTGCAGTTAACTATGGAGTTTACCAGAGCCATTTTAGAGGCCTGTGGTCAACCAAAGAAAAACCTTGGTCGACCAAAATTGCACCCAGGCACCAACCAATCGGTTGGTCATGCAGGTAAAAAAATAAATAAATAAATAAAAATCACCTCACAGGGCACCAATTTAATCCATACAGGTTCCTTACTGCACTTGTTTGGTACTCTAAATGATCCTTAAATGAACAGGCCTTTAGAAGCATTAATACATTTGTTAGGCTCATCACGTCATACTAAAAAAAATAATTAATTGAGAGACAATCAGCGTGCACCTGCCTTTGATCATAAGATCTCTGTGATCCCAGTGCAGTAACTCTTTAAACTAATACAGCCTACAAAATAACCTCAGATCATTGTTTTTATTCATTTATAATGATATATTATAATATATAATAATAATAATAATAATAATAATAATAATATAATTAAATAATTAATAATAATTAATTATTAATAAATGAATAAATAATTAATAATTAAATGATAATAATATATAATATAATTATAATATAATAATAATAACAGGATCACTTGATCCAGCCCGCGCCGTGTCATTTCCGAGCACAAGGCAGACAGCAAGCGTTTATTTATGGAGGTGAAAGGGAAAAAGTTAGCTCATTGGGACTCAGTGACCCGCAGACATTATCTCTTATCACCTCTGCTTTGTGTCTGTCTGCAAGAGAAGCTAACGCTAACGTGAACACTTTAAGATTAAGATTTTTAAAGGAGATGATACGATCCAGCCTTTTTTTGCCCACAGGTGAATTAAATTGACCACGGGAGTTGATTCTGAGTGGGAGGGCAGAGTAGAGACTCTTCAATACAAACAGCCCGAAACTTTCATCATCATCTTTTTTTATTGTCATTGTACAACGTACAACGCAATTTTTTCTTGCAGTACCATTTAGTGCTCAAGCAGTTTCTCATTTAATATTGAAACTTCTCTGGGATAGGTGCTGTTTTTCAGTCTGTTAGTTTTGGTTCTTATTGTCCTGAACCGTCTTCCTGAGGGTAGCAGTTGGAACAGGTGATGTGCTGGGGGGGATGAGTCCTTCAGGATGTCCAGGGCCTTCCTGTGGCAGTGGGACCTGAACAGCTTCTCTAAGAAGAGGAGAGCACAGCCTGTGATTTTCTGTGCTGTGTTGATGACCCTCGGGAGAGCTGTTTGTGAGGTTTGTGACGAATTGAAGATGCGTTGTTTCTGAGCGTTACTGCTGTGAATATATCAGAAAATATCCCACTCTGTGGCGCTTTGTGTGCTTCTCTACCTGTATTTCCCAGAGCTGCACTGCTCCTCCGTCTCCAGCAGCACATCTCTCTCTATCAGTCAGCTGCGCACTACCGCTTCTGCCTCCTGGTCAGCGCCTATAGGGACGGGGGAGAGACTCGCTGACCAGGGTAATCTTGGCCAGACAAAAGCTTTTCGACCAAACACTTTACCAATCAAATGGAAGCTGTCAGCCCTATGGTTTTACTCCTGGGTAGCAGCTACGCCACGTGTTTTGTTGCCCATAAAATGTGACAGACAGAATGTTCACCCAGTCACCCTCCAAGTATTTTTTCAAAGCCTCTGCCCTTTCCCAAATGCTGAGTATGAGAGGTTTTCCAGATGGATGTGTGAAACAACTCCATCTGGGGTGTCAGGTTATGGGTACAGCTGATCATGCTTTTATTGACTGTTGTGCCTCCCAGAACACAACAGTAATGTACAATCAGGCAAAAATTGGACATGACTTCAAAACCAGTCGTAAGTCTCTCCAATCGGATCACAATCAGCTTACACCCAGCCTTAGACTAAATCTTTTGAAGTAAAACCCAGGCTTGTCTCCATGTTATTCAGTGCAACCAATGTAACAGCTGTCTTTCTTTAAAAGATATGAGCTGTACAGTTTCTGGGAGCTGGTTTAGCTCAGTGGGTAGAGCAGACATCCAGAGGCTACAGTCCTCAATGCACTGGATCAGTTCCTGGTTTCTATGCTATTTGGTGCATATCTTCCCCTCTCTCTCTTCCCTTATCCTGTGCAGCTGTCCTATCTAAATCAAGGCTAGAAAAAGCCACATTGTTTGCAAATGAGACCGGCAATTAATTGGAAGACTTTTTTTTTTTTTTTAATTTGCTTGCGGGGTGGGTGGTTCCATAAGTGTTTGTGCACATGAAAAGTATGAATTATCTGCTTGTAGCTTGGCAATGACCCTTAAGTGTTACTCAGCACTCTTATGTAGAGCTTAATGATGCTAAAACCATGCAGTAATGACAAGAACTACCTCTGCAGAAGTATTTTTCAGTCCAAACACTGCAGGGTGCATAATAAGGCTATCATTTTGTACAACCAAGCACATAATTACATGTGTTTAGTATCCCAGGTAGTACCTTGTAAGACCATGGGGATGGGGTGAAAATCAGCAGAATTTCTTGTTATAAAGAAAATATATCGACAGCTGCTTCTTCGTTGTGTAATTGTGGGGCTGGTGACTGTTCAGAATGACTTCAGATCTGTTGTGATAATTCATATGTCTTTGGAAAGATTACAGTTTGTTCCTTTGATACACATCCACAGCACAGTGTTGCAGTCCACACAGGAATACAAAGCAGATTTTTACTTTGTGTGCAGCCTAGACAGATGAATGGTGGGGATCATCTAAAGGAAATGTAATTACATTTTCTCCTGTCTATGTCTGCAGTTGTTTCTTGTGTTTGTCTTTAAAAGTTCAGTGTCAAATGACATGTGGGTCTACATCCTCCTCACCCATTTATATCAGCCTGACTGTTCTGAGCCTTGTTGACGTCATTAGTTTTTCAATTACTGGTTTGTTTGAGCACATGTCTGTTCGAATTAACTTTTCTATCATCTAAAATGAAAGTCAAAAATTTGTCTGCCTTTGAAGCTGAATAAAGAACTTCACAGTGATTTAGTTGCATCGACTTTCAATGCAAAGATCAATCATTTTCCTCCACTCCAGTTAGACTGTTAACTGAAAATAATGATGTGGGGTGTAATGTTTCAGAGTCATAAATAAAGATCTACATAGCCAAAAGTTTGAAGATTCATAGTGAGACAAAATGCAATTTCTAAAGGATAATCTAATTTATTCAGGGGAAAAAAGCTACCCAAACCTACCTGGGCCTTTGTGTAAATAATTGCCTTTATACTGCCAGAACTGTTGAATCAAGAAATCACACATCATACTGTGATGTAGAGAAATTCAAGAACAGATGAGAAACAAAGTCACTGGGATAAATTAGTCTGTAAAGTGTTACAAAGCTGGTTGTAAGGCAAACCATTGTAAGAGCCATTATCCACAAATGGAGAAAACTTGCAACAGTGGTCAATCTTCCCAGGAGTGGCCGGCCTACCAAAATTACTCCAAGAGTGCATCCAAGAGTACACAAAGGAACCCAGAACAACATCCAAAGACCTGCAGGCCTCACTTGACTCAACTAAGGTCAGTGTTCATGATTCATCAATAAGAAAGAGACTGGGCACACATGGCATCCATGGGAGAGTTCCAAGGCCAAAACCACTGCTGACCAAAATGAACACAATGGCACATCTCACATTTTCCAAACGATGATGATCCCAAAGACTCTTGGAAAAGTATTCTGTAGACTGATGAGTCAAAACTTGATCTTTTTGGAAGGAGTGCACCCTGTTACATCTGGCGTAAAAATAACACAGCGTTTCATAAAAAGGACATCATACCATGAATCAAACATGATGGTGGCAGTGTGATGGTCAGGGGCTGCTTTGCTGCTGTAAAACCCAGGCTTGTCTCCATGTTGTTCAGTGTAACCAATGTAACAGCTGTCTTTCTTTAAAAGATATGAGCTGTACAGTTTCTGGGAGCTGGTTTAGCTCAGTGGGTAGAGCAGACATGGTTGTCCTGCCAAGATTGATGGAACAATGAATTCTGCTCTCTACTAGAAAATCCTGAAGGAGAATGTCCAGCCATCAGTTCGTGACCTCAGGCTGTAGTGCACTTTGGTTATGCAGCATGACAAAGATCCTAAATACACCAGCAAGTCCACCTCTGACTGCAAAGCAGTGGTTTTCAACTGGCCAGGCATAAGGACCCACCAAGTCTTGAAAAGCACGTCATTACAGAAGGGCAAGTATGCATACATTTTATTTCACTATATTTTTTTCCCAAGGCAGCATGGAAATTTTACAATTTCTTGAGGAATTTCCTAATTAACATCGGAAAACCATCTGCGCTATCTAGGAAAATGAGATAAAGAAGTTAAAATCTTGAGGAAAAGGACTGAAATTTACTTGCCATCACAAGGAAACCTAAAAAAGTATAAATGGTCTACATGTCCACTTATGGCTTTTACACATAAACTTTTTGCCTCATATTTTTTTCCTAGCACTGCCTTGATCCACTTTTGGGTCCTGACCCACCAGTTAGGAAACACTGGTTTAAAACAACAAAAGTAAGGTTTTTTGAGTTGCTTTGTCAAACTACCAACTTAAATCTGATTGAGACGCTGTGGCATGACCTTGAACAGGCCGTTCATGCCTGAAAACCCTCCAATATGGCTGAATTAAATCAATTCTGCAACAAAGAGTGGGCCATCATTCTTCCACAGCGATGTAGAGATTCCTTAATAGTTATCACAAATGCTTGGTTGCAGTTGTTGTCACCAAGAGTGGCACAACCAGTTATTAGGATTATGGACAACTACTTCTGCATGAAGGGCCATGTAGGTTTGAATTTCTTTTTCCCTTAATAAATTAAATCATAATTTAAAATTTTATTTTGTAGTAGCATGGGCTAACTTTGACTTATTTTAAAATTTGTTTGATAATCTTTGATATTTAAGGTTGACAGATATACAAGATAAAGAAACCAGGAAGGTGGAAAAAAGTATGAAAAGTAAGGATATTTTTGTTTGGTAGATTATTTCTGTGTTCTAACAATGCTTCTCTGTCATCAAACTTATACTGGGGGAAAGCCTGTTTATTTCCCTTTTAAATGGTGGCACATTTGTAACGAACATGTATTTGTGAGATGAGCAGCAGAGCAGAGTATGTGGATTGGGCCCATAAATCCGCTCTGCCAATGCCAAAGAGCATGTTTTGCTGTTGTTATTGACCCTTGTTTTGAGCTTCTGGTTCCTCCTGGTGCTAACAATCAGGTGCCTGAATAGAAAACATGGTTTGTTATAATTGGAGGCAATCTCAATGCAAAGAGATACAAAGATGAGATTCTGCACCCGATGACAATCCCATATCTCCACAGTCTGGCATTGAACTCTATCCTCCAAGATGACAACGCTTGCCCCCACAGAGCGGGGTTTATCACAGACTAGCTCCAGAATTTGGGAGTGGAGAGGATGGAATGGCCTGCCAGCAGTCCTGACCTCAACCCCATTGAACACCTGTGGAATCAGCTTGGGTGTGCTGTTGGTGCCAGAGTGACCAGCACAACCATATTGGCTGACTTGCACCAAATGCTGGTTGAAGAATGGGATGCTGTCCCACAGGACCAGGCTGGGGACCAGAATGAGGAGGAGGAGCCAGGCTGTTGTGAATGTATATGGTTCTTCCTTATGCTACTATGGTTCCTGTTTGATAAATTAATCAATTGTTAATTTGCCAATATGTCTTGCTTTCAGACTCCAATCATGCAGTCCACCAAACAACACCAGATGAGCTGTTTGGCATTGGCAGAGAAGATTTGGCAAATTTTTCATTTTTCAACCCACATACTCAGCCCAGCTGCTCATCCCACAAATGCACGTTACTTACAAATGTGGCACAATTTTAAAGGAAAACTAGGGCTGCAAGCAGCACTGAAGGGCCCTTGCACCCCGGCGCATTTCGGGGCGTGACGCAACCGCCACTGTGTTGCAATAGTGAGATGTATGCAAACCCCTGCAGTGTGCTGCTGCACGGCAGGGAGACCGGGGCGATCCTCCTTTGAGCGTCAGTACGTTTAAAAAAATCAGCACCGTGCACTTTGTTTATGAGGTAGTACTGCCCCTCAACAGTAGGTGGCAGTATGTCAGAGGTGGATGTTGATACGTAAAGGTGATGAGGAAAGGACTATTTTTCATGTAAAATTATAAAAATATTGGAATTTTTATTTTGGAGGTGCTAATGGTATCTTACAGTAGGTGGCACTAGAGCAAAACTGTGAAATTAACTCTCACATTTGTAGAGTGGCAGACGCTGATAATACTTGTGAGATTTGAAGACAATCTGATGTCTAATAAGATGTCTAAGAGTTACACCCACTTCCTGTGTCATGGCGAAGGATCAAAATGGCTGCCATAGCCACTGAGGTGTCTCCTGCAGAGCACAAGCTCAGATCTCCATCTTGTCTAGTTTCAGTAAATACCAGTCTGGAGTCCAGGAGATAAGTCCCCTGAGAGGAATATTAGAGGTGGTAATGGCATCTTACAGTAGGGTGCGCTATACTAAATCCATGAAATTAGCAATGGAATTGGTAGAGAGGCAGACCCTAATCATCCATGTGAAATTTGAAGGCAATCAGGTGTTTTACATGAGAGTTACACCCACTTCCTGTCAGATGGTGAAGGATCAACATGGCCGACATGGCCACTTGGGCATCTGTTAATAAGTCATGTCAATATTAGGACTGATATTGATGAGTTCAGGTGAAAATCAGAGCATTACATGTTGAACACAGTAAGAATAACACAGAATTGACCCTCTTCCTGTCCAGTGGCGAAGGATCAAAATGGCTGACATGACCACTGGGGTGTCTGGTTCTGACACATGTCAATGTTGGGACATATATTGAGGACTTCAGGTAAAAATCATAGCATTATAGGTTTAACACACTAAGAAAAATGCAGAAATGACCCATTTGCATCACTTCCTGTTGGCAGTAGGGGGCGCCATGATGAGCCGTTTTCATGTGGGCGGGTTCAGTGTGATAGTGATGTGTTGCCATAACATTCTGAAGACCATAGAATGATCTCCAACAAAATTACATCAGTTTTCAGTGTATAATTGTCCAAAAAATTGAGGTATATTGGAATTTGGGGCGGAGCAGGTGGACTTCCTGTTGGGATTTTGGCATTGGTCCAAATATTTTTTTTGTAGCTCTGATGATGATCCATATGCACAGTGGAAATCATAGGCCTAGGATGAACATATTTTTGCTGAATTTTTTGTGGCAACCCATAAAACGGACATGAAACATTAAGGGTGTAAATGTTCACCTGGCAGAAGGGGGCACTGTGGCAAAGTGATGATATCAATGCATGGTTGTATTGAGGAACATTGTGTGATTATTCGTGTGAAGTTTGGTGATGATTGACCTAATCACTAAAAAGTTAAAAGGCCTTATTGTGTAAATTTTACTGTAAAAAACATAGTAAAAATACCATAAAATCGAGCCCCTATTGCGGCCTCGCTACCTGAAAACTCACAGATAGAACAACTTAAGATCTCCAGGTGGTCTAGTTAATGCAAAAAATTCTGGAGTCCATCAGTTGAAATCCCTTGGTGGGGCTCATTCAAATGCGAAATGTGTGCTTTTCTGAAATATGCCATAAAAATGGTTTGTAGTTCAGTTTCTGTACATATTAGAGGATGTCATAATGTAATTTTTTGTTCATCTCACCATGATACATATGTGTACCAGTTTTGGTGCATGTAGGTGTTACTCACAGCCCTATGTCACTTTTGGCCCCGCCCAGTGGTGACTGCTTGATTTGCACGGTTCCACCAGAATACAAAAATTTCACTCCAGGGACAATTTTGGGTGAAGTTTGGTGATTTTTTGAGCATGTTAAAGGCCCCAAATTAGCGATTGTTTGGACAGAAATAAAATAACGGCTACAGTTTCAATAGGGTCCTAGCTGACCAGGGTCGGTGCTAAGGCCCTAATAAAAAGGCTTTCTAGCGGTATGAGTCTTTTTTTTCTGAGAAGCATTGTTACAACACAGAAATAATCTGCCAAACACAAATTTCCTTCCTTTGCGCTGAGTTTAGTTTTTCATAGCACTGTATGTTATTCTGTGCTCTATTATCTTGGTCTGAGGTCCAGGGTCATCTTAACCTTGTACATTATATTACTTTGAGACTGTAAAAAGGAAGCGATGACCAGTGTGTGCTGAGTTTGTTATTGCTAAAGGCTGCTGCTATGATTGCGTTAACCTTTGTTTGTTATGGTCTGTTGTTTGTCACATGTGTTACACAGTCAGAGCTGTAAATAAAGCCTTTTCTGGTAAGCAACAGCAGAGACGAAGAAGTCAGTCTGATAATTCTTTTGAGCTCTACTGCCCATTTTCTATGTTCAGGGGCATCTGTTTTTCAGATGTAGTATTGAAAGTACTTCCTTTGACCTTTATTTCCCAGATTTGGTCTAGTTTCTCTGAGCTGCTCTGAGCTTCAAATGTCTCTTACGTCATTGTTTTCTGGCACATTCTTGATGAGATTAAAGGGTTCCAGTGTCCCCCATCTTGTGTTTGGTGTGAGTCATCTTTCTATAAGCTTTTATATTCCCATTGAAGCTCTTTGCAAGTGAGCTACTCTTGTATTTAGTTTCATTTTGTGCTTGAAGGATATTATTGTGCAAATTCTTAATGTATGAGGATGCCTATGGAAGTGACAGTCATGTATCCATGATAAAGGCGTAGAGCTCTGACAGGAAAGGAAACAGGCTAAATGCCCTTTTATGGTCCCTGGAACTATGAGGAAAAATGCAGTTGTTTGAAAAACCTTGATAAGACTAGTGACTTGATTACTGATGCACCAGCTGAACTTGTGGCGCTCAGATACTCATCTAGGTTTCATTATCTGCTCGTAATGAAAATAAAAACATTCCCTTTGTAAAACGAATTGCCTATATTCCTCATTCCTTCCTCATTAGTAGGATGAGACCGCTCATTTATGTGTAAGAAAGCATCAGGTTTTCACAACTTTGACACTGTTAAGACATGACAGGCTAAGCTGTTTTTGGAATCTGCTCCAAAATCTGTGAACTATTTGCTCAGTTTATCCCTCAGTCAGAATGAGTTTTTGTCTAGTGTTTGAAGAAAATACCTCAAAGCATTCATGAGATGAAGCTTGGGATAAACATAAAGCCCAGTGGTCTGACCTTCAATCTTTAACCTTCAAAATAAAGTCAGTTCATCCTTCAGTCAGGGTGGACATTAATGCAAAGTCTGAAAAAAATCCTTTGAAGCGTTTTTGAGATATTGTGTTCACAAACAAAGGATTAAGTTAATTCTGTGCTAGACAGAAAGCAAACAGATCTTTCTGTGCACTTGAAAAATATGTCAAATCTCTTGTCTCCATCCATAAAAGCCTGCCTTGTTCTTTTCATTCTCTGTGTTTGACATTAAAATTCATTCTTCACCATCCTGTTTCAACAGGTAATATATCCTATTACAGAAGTGATGATGCAGTTTCCCTTGAGCTTACAGTTAAGCACTCCTATGTGATTTAAGATGCAAACTGTCCTGTCAGTATTAAAAAAAACCCTCTGGCAGTTTCTCTGAACTGATAAAGAGCATCTGAACATGAACTGGAAGAAAGAGAATCCTTGTACCTCAAGCATATTTTCAAGAACTTCCTAGAAAGGGCATAAAAAAGTCAAAACATCAGAGGATGACTGATGTATTTTTAGTGGGATTGTTCTGAGGATCTTGGCTCCTGCCATCAGATCAGCTCATTCAAAGAGAATTATAAACATTACTGACAAATTCAAACCAGGAAATGTTTTTTCTTTATGTGACAACTAAACCAATGATATGGACTCTAAAGAAGGAGGTAGTCTTGGTGATGTCACCCGTTAGTTCCTCAGGAGGTTTTTGAAACCACAGCGTGAACCAATAAAGGAAATGGCCACTTGTACATTTTTTCCCAGAAAGAATGTATTTTGTGTTGTTCAAATTAGCCATAAGGATGACTAGCTGATTAAATGGTCACATCACCCACACAAGTCCACACCACATTTACCAGTCAGTTAAAATATATCTTTCTATGTTGGCGCACAATGCAGGTCAAATTCTATACTCAGGGTGTAATACAGCTACCTGCCAATATGGCTGCATCAATAGCCTGGTTGTTGCGGATTGATGGACTCACTCCTTTGGCTCTGATGCCTAGATGTAAACCAGCACAATTAGTGAAGAATGGCCTCTCCTAAGTTGTGTCTACAAGTAGAAAAGACCTCCTCTGATGCTCCTTGGTGGTGTCAGTCTGCAGCAGATGGCATTCTTGAAGGAATCCAGAGAGGTGTGCAGGGGTGCAGAGCAGAGCGGTTGTCTATAATACTGAGCAGTTTCCTCAGCATCCTCATCTCGGGTAACCTTGCAAAGCAGATGGATGTGCCCATTTCTTTGTGTTTCACTGGCGAATTCATCTTGTTAAGCTCCCATCTGAACCGTTTGGGCCCGGTTAGAAAGTGACAGGACCAATCAGTGACGAGGGGCAGTGCTCTTAGGCACACAGAGCCGTGACGTAAACAAGCAGCAGCAAGAGGCCGGTGCAATTATGGCGGAAGAGCTTAGCGTGGATGCTGCTAAAGTGCCCGTTTTATCAGAACTTGACAACAACTCTTTGTTAGAAGAAGAACAAAGAACAGCAGTGAGTTGTTTATTTTCACAAACGACAAAAGTCGGGTACTTACATGTCTATAGTCACCATGTATTGCGTTATTCCCTGGTGGCTGCGCACGCACAGCTCAATAGCTGCTACGTCCAATGTTTTGTTGCTCTGATTGGCAGACAGAAGATTCATCCAATCACACTCAGAGTTTTTTCAAAGCCTCTACCTTTTCTCAAACATTTCCTATTAAAGCTTTGCCAGATGGATGTGTAAAACAATCCATCTGGCGTGTCAGGTTACATCTTGGGTACTTCAACTAAAGACTCCAGCTTAGCTTCCAGGTCAGAGCCAGCTTTCCTTATGACAATATCAATCCTGGAAGCATCACTTGCCTTCGGCCTGCTACTCCGGCAGACTACAGCACAGATCACACTCGCTACAATGGAGAGGTAGAGGACCAAGGGCCTGGTTCTACTCACGGTGAAAGATCTGGGTCTATTGAGTTGCAGGCTTTTGTCTTTTTTTTTTTTTTTTTTTTCGTGATGACATACTTTTGACCAACATTGACAAAGTAAACAAACAGCTTTCATCACCATTCAAGTTTAGGCACAAAATAGTTTCGCTTTCATCAAATGAGGCACTGGAATCTCCTTTTCATGTTGCAAAATGATTTGAAATATTTAGGAAGTCAAACTAGAATTTCACTTTTCATGCATATTTCAGATAATTTATTCACATGACAGTTCTCAGAAGATGTTTATGTGCTTGGATGCTGTTTGATGTCTAATAACCGTTGGCAGAACTTCAATGTTGCACTGCGTCTGCTTGCATCAGATTCTTTTGAATAGTTTGGATTAAATAAACATAAAATCTCTAGGTTAAAAATGTAAAGAATCTGTAAAGAAGAACAAGGTGTTACCTTTCATTGAAACTAGACACAAGCTTCCTGAATGAACTCAGCTCTTGCCATGTTAATAAAGTTGATCTGTTTTTCATATAGCAGTAGGAGCCATTCATTGTTGTGGTTTTCAACTTAGAATAAGTCATAAATGGTAACATGATTCTCTGTGAAAATCCATACTAACCCAGTGCTATCAAAACATGATCAAACACAGACTAATCAATGAAGGAAGAAGTGGAAGAGAGCTAGTTAGCCTCATGAGAAACTTTTACATGATTGGAAATTGGTCCAATGCGTAAGGGGAAAATGAAGTCAAGTTAACGTGACATAATCACTTATGAGGAGGGATGTAACTGTTATCTCACGATAATACCTCAGTTACAAGTCCACCATCCAGTATTTAATGCAGTATCAAAAAAAAAAAAAAAAAAAAAAAAACAAGTGAAGACTTGAAAAAAGTACATTTGGCATTTATTCAACAATAATTGATCTTTGAATATTAAAATATGTGCAAAAAAAATTGTGCAGTAGCTGTGCATAAGACTTGAAGATTTATACTTGTACTTCGGCTCCAGCATGTGGGATTTTGAGTCTTTTGGTTAGCCAGGATCTTCTATTCGCATCGTCACAAATATTTTCAGGGTGATGGTTTCTATGGAGCAATTATTGTCGCAAAACTATTTGCAAATACATGTGCAGATTTGCAAATAGGTGTAAAGATCTGCAAATCTATGTACAGAATGCAGATGGGTACATGCATTTGCCAAATACATGTACAGATCTGCAAATAGGTGTACAGAACTGCAGATGCAGAAAAAAAGAAAAAGAAATTAAAACACAAAGTAAAAAACGAAATAAAAAACTAATGACAACTCCAAAGCTACTGTCACCAAAGATCCACAAATGTGTGCACTGATCTGAAAATTTGTTGACCAATTTGTAACAGTGGACTTAGTTTGTGTCAGAACACTCACAGTCACAAGCCATCAGTTACAACTGAAATCTTCCTCTCAATCAGCTGTCTATACACAAGTGACTTTTGCAACATTTCTGCCATGCACGATCTGCAAATGCATACTCAGATCTAAAAGAGTAAATGCACTGTGTTTTGTTGCCCTCTGCGTAGGCTCAAAGGCAAGGCTGCCTCATAGTATGTGCATCACACGGACCAGTATTCAATGTTGAGTCAGGCAGCATTTTGGACCTCATAAAAGCTCCATTTAACAATATAAATGAAGCAGGATAGGGTATTATACTATTAATGTTCATATTTTCATTTATGGAGTGAAGAAAATAATGACTTCTCTTCAGCAAAATCGTGTCACAGCAGTGGTTGAATTGTCATCTATACTGGACATCGTTTTATTATGTGCTATTTTTCAAACAGAAATCACAAATACAACACTGTGTGAGCCATTTGATGGTAGCATAAGATCGAGGAGCGGTTTGAAACATTTGTAACATTTGTATGACTGCTTACAATTTTATGACCACTGTCCAATATGCCAGAGTTACATAAGCTCTCTGTGGTTCCACTGTATCACAGAGAGTTGGTGGGAGGCCACAAGGGTGGTGATTGAAGTGACCATATATGGTTGCCCCATAAAAGGTTAACAATATCTTTACTTCTCTACTTTTTACATTTTAAATCCTTGACAGGCGCATCACACCCATAGGGCATCAACAGTTTAACCAGAGATGGTTATAGGCAAAGGCAGTTTGGCAATTGGGAATGAGCACTGAATATTTTTAATGAAGCCCCAAAGTGTGGACAGATAACCAGATTGTCACCTTTCCCTTCATCTCTCTATAGCACATGCTCAATCTCTGCCTCAGAGCATAGGACATTGGAGAAAGTTTATTGGTGGCATTAAGTAGGCAATGTGTCTTTCTCATGACTGCTTTTAATGAGCTTAAATGTGCACAGACGTGATTTAATAGATAACTTTAATCTAGGCATACGGACAGATAAAGAGCTGAAGAAGATAAAGAGATAAAGAGAGACACCAGCAAAGGATGAGAGGTAAAGAGTGGACACACTTCTGATCAAACTGTGTCTGAAGGCTTGTGTGATAATGGGAACCTTTTTGTAATAGACCTTGGTATCAGCACCATCATAATATAAACGGAGGCCTGCATACATATTTCTCCAGCTCTCATCAGTTAATACTAATTGAAAAAAAGTGTGTGTCAAGTGTGCATAAAATGCAACGTATTTGAATGTGAGTTAGTGAAGTGTGCATGAAACACACCACATCCTAGGGTTCCTTGTCATCTTCTTCCCTTGGAACCCCCCCCCCCCCCACCACCACCACCACCACACTATCAAAATCACTGCTCCTTTCCTTATCCTTCAGACCATTCAGTCTGTTAAATAGCCCTGAATCAGTGTGTGTTTAACATTTCCCCAGACATCAGTATTAGACTTGTTTCTGTTGGTGGATTCCCTCATTTTTGGTACTTAACGAGTAATTAGACTTCCCTCACTGGGCCCAGAACAAATGAGATGTTTTCCATCTGAAGTACTAACACTTATTTCTCCTTTTGAGAGTGAAACATTTGCTTTGTTTTAATTGGCTTTTCTTGAATATGTTTGACAGTGGCATTGGCAGGCACTGATAAAGGGTCATGGAAGTGTGTGCAAATCATTTTCAATTTGCCTTATTATAATCCACTGTTAGTTTCTCAGCACAGCCAGAAGCTTATCAGTGCATGCCAGGAATGCGTCCTCTTTATCATAAGTGCTCTCGTCACGGAAAGTGACGTCAAAGCTGATGAGCTTTCTGAGATTTGCATTTCAAAAACTAACAGCAGTGAATGTGTGACGGACTTCCCGATGATCCCTATCCACTGCTTAGTTAAATCTACAGTAAAATAGACTTTAAAGAAGAACAATGTCACTGCTTGAGCATTCATTGTGTGTCAACATTGAGCACAAATGTCAGAAAAATGGTCAAAGCACCTATATTATCGTCATATCATGAATATGGTAATACTGTGCATGACTCATCAAAGACAAGTTTGCTTTTGCATGTACACATAGAGAAGAAATGGTGGATTAATTAGATTAATTAATTTTTAAGTTACTGACCAAAAAAACAAAATTGTTCCCCAATTTTTTTTAAACACACACGTACCGTGTTTAAAAGTAAATTTTTTTTTCTTTTTTCTTCAGCAACAACCTGTCAATGCAGAAAATTTTTAAATATTTACCATTTTATAGTTTGCACCACCAGGTAAGAGGGGGAGGTCCTCTTCCACTTACTTCAAGCGCCTAACACTTTCCATCTCCCTGCATTCATCACAGTAAAAGTTTGATTTCATTGTGTCATCTTCTGTGTTTTTAAATCTATTTGTGTCCATCAAGCCCTTTTTTAAATCATATTTATTTTGAAACATGGACTATAAGCAGAGTTCATACAGTTGAAACTTTATACGAGTAGCCTCCTCATGTACAACATAAGGCTATATGACCATTACATTAGCTGGGTTTGTAGGGGGTACGAAAAACCTTATTAGGAGCCAAGCATTGAGGACTGTAGAGATTGTTCAGATTGTTCACTGTTTTATTCCATGCAAGTTTTCAAATTTGGCAGCCTTAACATATCTGAAAAATCTTGAAATTTGACACATGCATGAGGCCTGGTGAAAAATCTGATATTTTGTTGGTTTCTGATGTGAGTGATTGGAACTGACTCACTGGTGCCCCCTAAACCAGCCTAAAATTAAGCCCCTCAAGGCCCGTTTTTAACCTCACAAAGCAGATGGATTCGCTTTCAACTCAGCAACAAGTGCAGCATGTTGGCCCAAAGCACAAAGTGAGCCTAATATGGGAGACAAAAAAGAACTGCAGATTCTTCTGGGCGGATACTGAGCAAGGTGTCTTTCAAGAAGCAGAGGGAGCAGATGTTTCTGCTGTTGTTAACGGGCTGAGACAGGAGGGGTTGGCTCAAGCAAGCTTGAGGAAAACCCTTATAAGGCACATGCAAAGCAGGGGAGACAACCACAAAGAGACAGGTAGCATTTATGAGCCCAATTTATGGCCCACGTACGACCACAAGGAGAGGGGTCGTCTACCGGTCGAAATCATAATTCAGATCAGGGCTCGAACAGAGAGAAGTGGTGGACAAGGAAGACCTCTGCTGATGAAAACCTCACACTTGTTGAATCAGTGTTTCAGTGCATTAAATATAGTATTTGTTGAGCTACTGTTTGTGCTTTTATAATTTTTGCCTTGCTGGTTTATTAAAAAAGTTACATGCATATGCATATTTCCATAGTTAAGATGAATATCGTTCCAACATATGATGACTTAACTGCATGTTTTTTGTAGCAAACATGCATAAAGCCACATAGTATTCAAGTAATAAGTCCACTCCTATAGACAATCATGCATATGAATATTGCCTTATGAAATTAGGCACTGAATAATTTTTTATAAAACCAGAACAGTGAAATGGGGTCCCTGATGGTCAATAGGACATCATTATCTTCAGATCAGAGTGGAGAAGTACAAATAAATGAGGAGCCAAAGCTCTGCCAAAGGGGCTTAGTCCACAGGTCTGAAGACTTATAAAAGATGTGTTTTGTGATCAAACATTCGATCAAACATTTGTTGACAGTTCAGTTGATTTGTGACCAATTCTTAAATATGAATTTATCATAATTTCCGGACTATAGAGCGCACCTGAATATAAGCTGCACCTATTAAATATAAAAAGAATTTTTTTTTGTACATATATAAGCCGCACTTGTCTATAAGCCGCAGGTTTCCACATTGTAACATGAGATATTTACACAGAAAGACGGTACACAGAAAGATTTTTAAAATTTTTTAATTACATACCTTAACTGCTTTTTTCCAAACAGTGCCTGTAACATGGCAGTAACACAGCAGCAACACGGCAGTAAAATGGCAGTAACATGGCTGGTTAAAAAAAACAGAAAAGTCATTCATCGCTATCCTCATCTTCCTCCTGCACACTGAAACCACTGAAGTCATGTTCTTCAGTGTCGGAGTTGAACAGCCTCAGAATGACTTCGTCACACACTTTCTCAGTCTCTCTTTTGTTGTCGCTCTCAATGTCACTTTTGTCTCGAGGCAAATTTGCCCTCGTGCTTGTGCCGTCCTCTTCATCACACAGCAGTCCAGCCTTTCGAAACCCGTTGGTGATCGTGGATTTTTTCACACTGCCCCACACTGTCAGGATCCACTGGCAGACTTGAGCAAAAGTTGCTCTTCGCATGCGGCCAATTTTGGTAAATGATTTCTCGCCATTATTAGAAAAGATAGAAGTGGCAGTAATAATTGTCAGTGCAGATTTTTTACTGCTGACCAAGAGGGAAGCAAACAAAAGGAACAAAGAGACATAAAAACTTGAATGAAAATGGCCTCAGATATCAATTTTTAGACCAGACTGATGTCAGAAATTACAGAATTGCTGATTATAGACTAGATGAAAACATCAGATTATCAGAGATCTTGTGTTATCAAACAGGGTTTTATGTTTTTTTGCCTGCTGGCATGCTTTCAATTTTTGTTTCTTTTCCGAAAGTGCTTCAAAATTTATACCTTGCCGGTCCCAAATATTGCAGCAATCCATTCAATGGTGAAGATATTTCAATAAAAAACTAGAAATGTCACCCGCACCACAGAACACTTCAGAAAAGGTCAGCTCATGACTAAAGTCGCTGAGACTGATGTTCTAGGGCTTTGAATTTTTGTAGCAACCTTTAAGGTGATCCCTCTTGTAAAAGATGCGTCACTTCAGAACTGTGCATGTCAATCTCTACACAGGGAAATGTTAAGGTCACCAGAGAACGAGAATTTCATGTGATGGATTCTGTGGATGTCATGGCAATTCTCTCAGTTGTTGAGATGTCACTGACAGGGTGAACAAACAGAATAATAACACCGTCCCTTCACTTAGATGGTTAAAATGGATTAACATGAAAACATCCACTGAGTAATGGAATAAATTAGGAAGCATGTTGTGCTTCTAGATATGGGGGGTACATTGTGTTTTCAGTAGAAATTCATGCTTCCAACCTAAAATTACATGCATGTTCATGCATCATCGGTACCCTGTAGAGTGCAAACACAGCTAGATTTTATGATAGTCTCTGTTGCCCCAGCATTCATCAGGAACATTAGACCAGCCACCCCTCCCACCCCTGTGTGCCTCAAATGAAGGCATTGTGTGCATTCTTTATTCGATGTATGCACATAGTCAAAGATTTTTATTTCAAAGAAGCGTGGGTGTCTGTGACACATTTTACTGTCTCAGTGTCTCTGCTCCAGTCACCTGGCCCACTGTGATAGTTTTCATCTTTAACACAGTAACACTGACAAACACCTCATATCTGACCTCGTCATATATGAGGGGCCTCGCTCTGAGCGTTTCTTTCTTTCTCTCTCTCTCTCTCTCTCTCTCTCACTCTGTCTCTCACTCTGCACATCAGGCCAGTGTTTGCATGATAAATATGATCAGGGTATATAAAGCATTGGCCAAAAATACACTTTAACTCACACATTACCTTGATGTCTTGAGAGTTAAAGTTGAGTTCCTGTCTTTTTCATAAGCCGACCCACTCAGGTGGGTGTTGAATAAAATCCCATAAATAAGATATACAGGCTGTTTGTACCACCTTCATCATCCTCCTTGAAAAGTTTGAGATGTATGTACATACATTTTCCAACAGATGTTTTAATGCCTCCATGCAAACAACAGGCAACACTTGAGGAATTTTGTTTCATGTCTGTACATCCATATGGCAATTTGGACCATCCTTGTGAAGGCAATATCAATACCTTAGTCAAGGATTAACTGATCAGAATTGGAGGTTAAAGGTGAATGGATTTTTCTGGTACTTGAGGGGATTTTTGACAGGCCAGGGGCATATATTTTTTGTTAGAAAAGCCTGAAATCAATTTTTGCATAATATGTCCCCTTTAAGGCACATCCATTTCCTAAAAGGGGTGAAGTCTGACAGCTTACTAACAGAAACAGTTCATTCTGAGCAGGGCTAAAACAGATGGCTTTTTAGACAAAAATCTGGAGGGTTTTTTCAGCAACAGACTTCACAGGCATGTTTTGGAGATGTCCGAGACCAATATAAACTTGTCTTAAAAGGGTAAAATATGTCTTCTTTAAAGGTGAAAATGTGACTTAAAATTTAAAATGGTGAATCTTTAAGGTCAAAATAGGAGATAAACAGTCAAAGTCATAAGTTCAAGTCAAAATTGTGAGATGCAAAATTGAAAATATGGAATGAATACACAAATTAATTGCTTTTTCACATCCTTGACTTTTTATCTAATTATTTCAGTTTTTTATGAATAACCAAGGCTATATTCCGTCATCAAGGTTAAGTTTACACTTTTATGCTGGAGGAAATCTGCAGACCTCATGCCGGTGATGAAAATAGGATATGGTCTTGCAGGCCTGGTGTAACTGTACCCCTGGGCCTTGAGTTCGACCCTCTAAAGTTCTAGCCATTTAATCACTCGCAGGGGCTTATAACCTCTGGACAGTGGTTGGAGTTGATAGGGAAAAGCAGTAAAATCTTCAGGGCTCCATCTGTGGCGACACTGAATAAGTTTAGGCAAAGTACACAGTCACTGTTTGTTATTCTGTTAAAGCTAAAGAAAAAGGACTGAGATAACCAAGAGAATTAGGAGATGTTTGCTACTGTATGTGCTAACTGCATGCTGTTTTGCAGATGTGTAATCAACTGTAATGAAGTAAGAGCAGTTGTGTTCATTCAAACAGAAGTGAAATGGAGGAAAGAAAAAGCCTGACCCTTTCTGCAACCACAAATGAAGCAAAGCATCAAGTTCTGTGGGACCATCCTGTACACAAATCACCTTATATTCTACTCAGCAGTGTCCAGGTCTAGTGCTAGTCCACCCTGTATCTGACACCCTTCTTCTCCACCATCACCGTTGTCTAGACTTCAGGAGGGATTGCCTTTCCTTTATTCAACCAGTAGAAACCCTCATTGAGATTAAAAGTCTCTTTCTGGAGAGTGTCCTGGCCTCGACAGGACACTGAGGCTGTCGACCTCACTTATCCTCTGGATTCACAAAGACATCACAAAGGAGTCTAATCCCCAAAGGCATTGCCATTTCTTATTTTCTAAAACTGTATAATAACCAATCGTTCACTTAAATGAAGATACTTCGTCTTTACATTGGCACAGCTGTCACTGTAGTTGCCCTGTATGAATAAGATCAACTCTGCCACTGGAATTTTAGAGAAAGAGAAAATAATTTTGTGTCTTCTTTGTTTTCCTCCTTCTGCCCTGTTTGGTCTGGGGTTTTTGCCCGTCAGAAGAAGCAGGTCATTTTGCTCGTATTTTAAGATCTGACATCATCCCTTGATCATGACTATTCTGACCATTTATGTGTTTGTTGACCTGCACTAATAATTCCCTGGAGAGAGAGATAGCCAGTAATAACCTGATGTTTTCCATTTTACAGCCACTAGAGCAGCATACAGGAAGCATATAACCTGAATGTTCTAGTTGAAATGTTGGATGATACACCAACAGAATTCTTAAAAAGAGGTCATACTTTGATTTGATGTGGCCTAAAAATATGTTTTTCCACCAGGGGAGACAGTGGCACAAGGGATGTGATATGAGTATATTTGATATAGTTTTGCACAAGTTTATCCAAAGCTAACTCAAAGTTGAGTAATGTGATGCAGAATGAAGCAATAGGATAGGATTCAAAGATGGTACAATATAAAACAGAATAATGCAATGCCATATGATGCATTATGATACAGCATGTACAGTATGATATTCAATTATATGACATGGTACAGTGATAGATATTTTAAAAGTCAATACAGGGATTTTGTAACAACATAAAGAATACAAGATTTTCATTTAATGGTACATTATTTTTTGATTGACTCTAACATATATTATGCTATCTAATGGGATGGCAATCCAACATAGTTCAATGGAATATGAAGCAGAGATTTCATGCAGTATTGCAGGGTAATCATATTTGATTGACTGAATGATATGCAATGTCCCTTTAATGCATCTCTTTACTGCAGTGTGGTGTCATTTTCACATCTAATTTCTAATTCTATTTAATTTTTTTTATTTGTTTTTCTATTTCAGTTAGTTTTATTGGTCCTGTCCATCACAAAAGAATGTCTGCTTGTACGTCTAACAGACAGAAAAGAACATTGGATTAATCTTCAGAGAATTCTTTATATTTATGAAATAAATAGAAGAGTTGTAATGCCTGTTTTTTCTCTCTTTTCTTCCCTTTCAGGAGATAATAATGGATGGCCTCATCTTTTTGACAAGTATTTTGGAATGCCAAGTTCAAACGCAGGCACCAGGTCCAACATGTGCTGTAAGTGTCCTCATTATTTTTATTTTTCCTAAAAACATGTCAGAGCTTTTGTTTTATGTGTTCTAATTAAAGTTTCCTGGACTTTCTCCTCATTTTGTAGGGCTGCAAATTGAAACTGTGCTTAATGAGCAGGATCTGGTTGATTCATTAATCCGTTACCACAGAGTATATTTACCAATCCTCTTGGGAGCCTGTTCAACACTGTGTGAAGCAACCCAACGTTTGATGAAGAGAGTCCAGCCCGCTGCACAAATGCTTTTAGTTTGTGGTAGAAAGTCAGCGAGGGATTGTGTTCTTATGACTCAAGCTGCTCTGCAGGGTTGCCTTTGTGTATTTTGGTTTGTCCAAAACATTAAGTTGTAATTGAAAATCATGTTTTTTAAAAGGCAAAACCAGTTAAAATCATGAAATTAAAAGTCAAATATGATTTAAACTTTTGAATTGAGTGTCTAAAAGGTCAAACTATGGAATTATGAGTATAAAGTTAGAAGTTGAAAATATGAGATTAGTTTAAAAGGTCAAGATATGACTTAAAAATTAAAATCATGAATTTTAAAGCTCAAAATATTATAAAAGAAGTTAAAATTATGAGTTGAACTGCTCAAAGTACAAAATAAAAGTCAAAATCATAACTTTGAGTCCTAATTGTGGGATGCTAAATTAAAAATGTGAAATTAAAACACAAATTAATTTCTTTTCTTTCAATCCTGACTTTTTATCTAAACTTTTTTCCTCCTTACCATTTCAGATTTTATGACTTAACAAGGATATCATAAATCATCAAGGATAAGTTCACATTTTTATACCAGAGAATCTGCAGATCTCAGAACACGTAGTGTTGTTTAGACAAAACCGCCGCTCCTGCTCAGTCCCAGCTAATGACTGCACCAGCAGGCCTTGTATCTCACAACAACTAACCTTTTCCCGTAACTATCACACACTCATGCTGAAGCAGGTCGGCAGATCATTTTCTGTCACAGAAAGATTTCTGTGTTGTTCTCAGCGCTAACTGTAATGAAGAAATACTGGACATCACACACTCGGGGCACACAGATGGCTTAGTGGTCTAAGGCACTACTCATGTATGCGGGCACCTGGGGTTCAAATCTGGCCTGTGGCTCTTAACTGCATTTGTCTCTCCACTCTCTCTACCGTTTCCGACTCTATCCAGTCCCACTAAACCCCACCCGTAGCACAACCCTGTGTGTATAGCTCTAGTTAACAAAGTGGAGGCAGCCATTACCGACAGCATCCATCTGTTATGGTAGGGCCCTGATTCTACCACCAGGAGGAGCTCGATCAAAACAACAACAGTATGATGAATACGTTATAAAAAAGTGATTTTTGTGGGTAGTAAATAATATCCAGCCAAACAAATTAAATTCTGCTATAAGAAACTAAGTAACTATTTTTTAACAGCATGACTTTTAACAGTCATGCTGCAGTATAACCGGAAGATTTCCAACTATTCCTTGCTATCTACAGTGTCTGTGTTGAGCAAAGTAATACCACCTCATCTCTTGTTATGGACTGCAGATATAGGGACTGAAGTTCTGTGTGATGTTGGAGACATTGCATCAGCATCCTCAATCCTAAATCCTCAACCTTACCTCTTACCTCTTATGATTCATTTCTAGCTATGCGCTATCCCTGGAAATTCATCTTTAGTGCAGATTCTTCACTCCCAAGTAAAACTGTATATTTATTTTGGAATAAAATGGTTAAATGTATGACAAGAGTGTTCCTGACTAAAACAGAATTTTGCTTCCAAAGGAACATGCATTCCTGACATTTTAGAAATCAGTTCAGGAACCCTGTCCAGAATTTCTGAAGCTGTTGAAATCCCCGCATACAATGTAAAAGGGTGCCTATCGCTTTTCTGCACTTAATGCAGAGATCAGGACTAGAGTGATTGAAACGATGCAGTTTAACCAGGGTGATGTTGGTCCTGTACTGAGATAATGGACACTCTTAATGGGTATAACTTAAAAACTGAAAGCTCTTCCTTTCACTGGACGCTTGAAGACTCTCTTTTAAAATAACAAGTGGTTTATTTATCAGAATAAATAGAAATTAATTTTCTATCATTCAGTTATTCCAGATATACAGAAGATGCTGCTACAGTAAGAAAACAACTGCATTGGATAAAAAAAACTGGGCTTGATTTTTCCCAGCATGTCCTTGGGTATCGTACTTTTGGTCTACAGCTTTAAAGCAACTGTCTAAATGTGTTCTGATGTCTGTTTTGCTGTAATCACAGCATGTGTTCCAGAGTTTGTGGTAGACACTTTTGCACCATAAGTAAAGTTACCTAATCAGTTGGTGGCCTTCTTCCTGTGGGAATGTGTGTGACTTTCACATGACAGGTGTGCTAAACTGAATTTAGGAGCTCTTCCTAGTTCCAGAGTTCCCATATCTGTCTTATTCCCACAGTGAGCTGCTCAGGCTTACCACAGTACCATGGCTGCACATCATTTGAGTGGAAAAGACATACAAATACTATTGTGTAAAGCTCATGAGCAACAAATGCATCAGAAGAAAGATCTTTTATGTAACAAAAAACAGTTACTTTCCCTCTTTTTTATTTAGTGATATGTTGCAAAATCCGTTTAGAAGTTTTAAGGAGGTATTTACACAAATCATTTGAGTCTATTACAGTTTTTAATTTTAGGTGCCATGTACACCAAATATTGATTAAAATTTACTCAATGAAACTGAGTGCAAATCATTACCCCAGTTTTATTGAGTAGATCCAACAGGTTTTCGTCGACTAAAACTATAAAGGATAGAAATGACTAAAACGGGAATAAAACTAAAATGCCTTTCATTTAAAGACTAAAACTAAGACCAAAATTAAGAATAGCTGCCAACATTAACACTGTTCTGAGGAGGTGTTGCTTAGCCTTGCCCCCTCATTATGCCACGTCTCCCTGTGGGGGGCCTACAGCCAACTTTGGGACACGTCCCCACCATCTCCACTAAAATGACGCCCTTAAGGTGCGCTGAACTGGCACCTCCAAAACCTATGGCTCCAGATGAATACAAATGCAGTTACATCCCTAGTTTCTATGGTGTGTGGGTCGTCAGTTGAAGCTCCAAAATGATGACAAGGTCAGAGTGCTTGTATCAGGATATTATAATGTGCTACAAAATGCTGCAGGTGTGTGTTTGGCCAGAGGTTGCTCTTCAAACATGTTTGTCAAATTGATCTGGCATCTGCATCTCAACCTTATTTTGATTTGGAAGATCAAATGAGGAAACAAAGTTTCATTTCAGCCCTTTTGGTAAGAGCTAAATCATTTCCTATTTCAGGTATGAAGAGGCAGAAGGGCATGAGACTTTTAGAGTCTGGTTCTTGCTTGGACATGCTGCATGTGAAATAAGAATAAGAATAACATTTTTATAATTACTTTAATACAAGTCACAAAGTGTTTCACAGAACATAGTCTCATAGAGTCATACAAAGAAACAAACAATAAATATTAAAAACAACAGAGGGAGAGATAAAACATCAATAGTAATACAGTGAAATCAGAGAATAAAAGCTTTTTTTAAAAAAAAAAAAAGAATGTCTTGAGTATAGAAATAAAATGAGGGACTGACTCTGCCAGTCTGATCTCCTCTGTTAGGTTGTTCCAGAGTCTGGAGGCTCGTACAGCAAAAGCTCTACCACCTTTAGTTTTCAGCTTCACTTTGAGACAACCAGCAGAGTTTTACCAGAGGATCTCAGACTGCCTGGTTCATACAGAGATAAAAGCTTCTCTAAAATCAACTGGCAGCCAGTGGAGAGAAGTCAAAATTAGGGTTATATGAGCAAAGTCTTTTAATTCCTGTTAAAAGCCAAGCAGCTGCCTTTCACACTGTATGCAGGCAGTGAATTGATTTTTGGCTCACACAGGTATCGAGTAAGTCACAGTAAGTGAGGCGGGAGGAACTAAAAACATAAATCAGTTTCTCTAAATCTTTGGTTGACATGTGGGATTTGACCTTGGCTATATTTCTGAGCTGTTTCAAAAGGACTGGACAATATTTTTAACTAGAAATTCAAAGCATAGGTCCTGATCAAGATTACACAGAGGTTTCTGGTGGAGGACTTCACAAAAGAATGCAAGTTACCTAGGTGATCTGATTTCTTTTTGCTGAGGGACCAATGACAATGAACCTTGCAAAGTTAGTGGATTGGCCAGACTCCATGTCTGTCATCAGGGAAATCCATCTTCCAAAGCTCCAACCCCCATGTGGCGAACCAGACACTGTTATGACCATTCAGCGTCATTTGAGGAGAACAAGGTGGTAGCTACAGGTGGGTTTAGTTGTACTGCGAGCCGACAGTAACTTCCATGTTACCCTCAGTGTAGTATGGCAGCAGCTTGATCATGGCTGGACCACATTTCTTTACACAATAAAGGGCAAGAAACAAGACTGAAAGCTTTTCATGGCGGAGAAGATGTTTCCACCCTCCTGCCAGACTGCTTCAGCATGAGTTTGCAAGAGTTACAGGAGGAGAGGGGCAGGGGGTGTAGTGTTGGTCTGCATATTCAGTGGGAGCTGGTGGAGGGTTAGCTCAGCAGGTGACCCTTCCCATCCCTGCTCTCTTGAGAACTTAGCATTATACACATGGTCTTGCCTATGATACGTGCTGAAGGGAAGTCATCAAAAAGAAACCCCTGACCATCAGTCAACATCCTGGCCTAACAAGAGTATAGTAAGACCAGGAGGACCAAGGACCAAACACAGATGACCTCAGGTTAAAGGTTGTCAGTTGACAGCATTGATTGGCCCCGTTATTTTTATCTACAGCATTACTTTCGTTGTTGTTGCTGTTTTTATTGATAGGGGCAATAAACAGGCATTAATACCTGCCCCTTCAAAATAAAACTACATTTAACAAAGAGATGATAAAGGGCACTAACTTGCACAAATCATGGCTCAGTTCAGGTGTTTTGCTGAAAACCTCTGTACAGAATTCACAGGTTACAAACTTTTGACAAAACGAGTGGGGGGTTTGTGCCTCTATTTTCCTCTTCGGAAGAAAGCAAGTGCCGAATTTCAGCCTCCCACTTTACCTTAATCAATTTCCTTCTTTCCTCTCAGCGGATCCGGATTAAAACTTTAAAGTTAAAGAAACTGCTGGTCATTGAGAGCACTCCACAGCCATTCACAACCCCCTCACTCTGAACCAGAAAGAGATGGGCTATACTCAAAAGAAACTGTGCACTGTGTTGTCTGACCAAATTGGAAATCAAAAGTGTTTATTGTTGTTCTGGAGGCTGCAGTCAAAAGCAGAGTGATAAGGTTGGCCATCACAGGGACAAAGAATGTTTTCATGCTGTTTGAGAGAAAGTTCGACAGAGAGTTATATCACAGAGTTAGGAAATGACAGAGCAAAAGAGGAGGTTCAGAACTTGGCTCTTATCAATCCTCTCAAAGCTGGTGAGTCACGGAGTAAAATCAGTGAGATTATTTGAAATTCAGCACAAAAGGAGATGAAAAAGTCCACCATGGTTTGAAAACAAACTTCCCATTGAGAAAGTCCCACTGGAGAAGGGGCGCTTTTTAAAAGTCTTGCCATTTTTTTTTTTTTTTTAATTTTGGACCTTGATAAAAAAGAATCAGGTTCAATGTCATAAAGGTTTGCACACAGACAAAGAATATGACTTGGCATATGAAACATTCTGATAAGTTTAGAAATAGAACTAAAAATGCAAACAATGAGTGTGTTTACATGCATGCTAATAATCCAATTAGTATCTGATTTCTAGACCTGGTTGCTCAAGTTGTCATGAAAACAGCTTAATATATCTTCAATCAGAGCTAGACCATTATCAGATTATTAAAGAACAGATAAACACATAAAGGTTTTTGCCCAATAATCTGATTATTCGGTGCATTTAGACGGTTTAATCTTGCTTTCTCTTTTCTGCACATCAGTCAAGTATGCAACACTGAAGAAGATGCAAGCAGCAACGTTGGGAAGCAGTATATTTAGAGTGGAGTTGCTCCACTCTAATATACCCTGCTCAGTTTTTACCTGGGTATACAGTTTTATAACCAGGGGTTTAAAACTACACTATACAAGCTTCTGAGTGTATGCCTCTAGTGGTGCTGAAGTCATGTTACGTGTTCAAAACAGATAAAGATATGCCTGAAATAGTGTTTATTTCCATGTTGCACATCAATGGCAAGCTCTGTTCAGCCATGGAGGAAGCTTATCAAAAGTTACAGACTATTTGATTGACAAAAATAACCCAAAAGCTCTGATTAATTTTAAGGTCACATATTTTACCCCTTTAAGACACATTTATATTGGTCTCAGAGGTCCCTAAAACATGCCTGTGAAGTTTGTCGCTGAAAAACACTCCAGTATTGGATTTTTGCATGTCTAAAAAGACCTCTGTGTTAGTCCTGCTCAGAACAAGCTGTTTCTGTGCCTGTGGCTCTAAATGTTACTGAGCTGTCTGATTCCACCCCTGATCTCTCCTGATCCTCCTCTCAGCTGCCAGGAGGGATTTTTCTGAATCTTCAGGGGATTGTGGATGGGCCAGGTGTACATATTTTTGTTAGAAAAGCCTGAAAAAGTGATGTTTGCACAATATATTCCCTCTTATTTACATTTCAGTTAAAAGGGGTAAGAATTAGGTATAGACCGATAATTGATGTTGATATTTATGCATTTTATTTTGCTGGTAATAATCCAGAATCAATTAAATCACCAGGATGCTGGGGCGCAGGTGGCTTAATGGTTTCCAGCTGCTACTGTGCTGCTGTTGGCTGTTTCTCACATTGACAGAGCTAGAGCTTAATCGTTCATTTTCCTGACTTTTTTAGCAAGTTGTATAACTTTTACTTATATATTTTGTTTGTCAGAACAATGCATATTGATTACAAATGTTGGTTATCTGTGCCATGCACCACTAATAATCGGTATTGATAATAGCCCTGAAAAACCAATATGGATTGACGAGTAAAGACAAGCTTAAATGTTTTAAAAGAGCTATTAATGGTTTAAATAGTTCCTGATGTTTCCGTTGCAGTATGCAGCAGTTTGAGAGTTTAGAGAGCACCACGTGACAGTACGGTGCTATGCCATGGCCCATGAGTATACTGTGTATATGGTGGTATAAATGCATTAGTTTGTTGTTTACCAAATCTTTCAACATCATTGACAGAAGTTCTTCTGTCAACACTTTAAAACATCTTCGCACACAGGCAATGGTGCTGCTGGTGGAAAAGGACACATATTAGAGAGAAAATGGCCTTGCTTTAGTCTTTGACAGCAGCATATTGACTGACATGCACACACAAACCTGGGGAGTGAAAAATGGTCTGATTTGATTGGTCAAGACTTGATAAAAGATACAATGATAATGTAAGGTCTTCAGCCAGGGACGTAATTTGGGGGGGGACAGGGGGGACATGTCCCCTGCACTTTTTAAAAAGGCAGTTTTGGTCCCCTGCAGTTTTTACCATCCAAAAACAATATTACGCTATATTAAATGGAGACAGGTTGAGCACTAGGACCAAGCGGAAAACGGCTGCTCAAGCTGAAGCAGGTTTCTCTTTAGACCGCCCACTGGCCCACAAGCTCATCGATTGGCTTTGCCGTTTCTTGCTAACGTGTGATTGGCCGTCCCTGCTGTCACTCCATCTGGTTGTAAACAGCGCCTGGACTATAGCACATGAGCGCACCGGTGTTTAGCTAGTTGGCAATGAGTCCACGTTCATCTGCTACTGTAAGTTGTTAACATGTTGGGCATTTGTTCTGCCTGGGTCACGTCAGCTAGACGGATTTTGATATCAGAGGTTTCGTTTACATTAACATTGAATGTGTGTCTGTGTGTGTGAGTGCATGTGAATGTGTGTTTGCTAATTAGGCGCAGCCAGGTGGCAAGATGTCGAAAAAAAGAAAACTGGACATAAGAGGCTTCTTTAGAAGTGAAAGTGTAAGTTATTCAGAGGAACACATTACATCACAAACTCCTTCCCCTCATCCATCAGAAACTCAGGCTCTCTCCCCTCCTATTACTATTATTATTATTATTATTAGTAGTAGTAGTAGTAATAGTATTACTTGATTTCTTTTTTAATATTCTATTATTTAACTTTATGATAAACTAATGTATTGCAATTTATATGTTCATATTATGTAATTGTTTTATTCTTGTAAAGTGTCTTTGAGTTTTATTGAAAGAGCTGACAAATAAAATATTATTATTATTATTATTATTATTATTATTATTACTGTAGAGCCTCAACAACACAGAGATTTTAAAAAAGCATATATTTAAAGCCAAAGAGATACACGTTTTGATTTTTTTTTCATGCATTATTTGTGTTTCGAAAGGCAGCCACTGTTTAAAAACACTAACAATGAAAGTTTGTGGGAAAAATAAAATAAAACCTTGGATTATAAATGCGATTTTATACATCCATATTGTTTGTGAATAAATTAGACATAATAATTGAGAAACTGAGTTTTTTCTTCAGACTATACCATCAAAATCAATGATTGTTGCATCCCAAATTGTCCCACTGTTCATATGTCATCCATCAAAATTTTTTTGTCAGGTGACAGATAATAGAAATCCAGAAGAAGATACAGGAGGGGGTAGAGCAAGAGAGGCTGGAGGAGATGGAGGAGGTAGAGGAGGAGAGACTGGAGGAGGTAGAGGAGGAGAGGCTGGAGGCTCACAGGTGAGGTTGAAAGAATAAAGATATGTTAGTCATGAGATTGATCATTGTGACAAATGTTAGAGTGATGATAATCTTATTTTTGTATCTTATTATAGCTTATTATAGCTTATTTTTACTCAAAAATTAGGTATAATTTTATGTAAATGAGGTCTATTGACCATACCCCCCGTACTCAAACCAGTTGTGTCCCCCCCACCTCTGAAATCAAAATTTCATCCATGTCTTCAGCTGTATTCAAATATCATCACTGAACACATAAAATGAAGAACAGCCTATTCCAGTCCATTTTTAAAACACTACAACTAAGAAAAACTCAACTAAAACAACCAACAAAATTAACAAAGCAGCAGTAAAACTATTTAAAACTAAAGGGAAATTGAAAACAAAGTAAAAACTAATGAAAAGTCAAAACTATTCCAACCTTTCTAAGGGTTTGACAGCAGTACTAGCTCTTATGATGTTTGTGCTAAGACTGCAGCTGCTTCTGCAGCAGCAGGTTTTGAGCCATAAGGATTCATATTTACATCCCCAGGAAGAATATATTTTTGGAAAGTAGCTCTGTCTTTAATAAGGCATCTCTGCACTGAGCCCTGTTCAGACCAGGTTGTGTGATTCCTGCTCATGCTTTAATATAATCACATTGAGAACATCCAAGGCTTGACTACTAATAATCATGGCTTAACAGAAGAAAATTAGAAATGCAATCTCTTTCACTATCAACATGTCTGACCTTATGACTTATTCCCCTTTGTCATCACCATCATAGTGGGCAGGGAATTCTCACAGCACATGTAAACACAAAAAAGCCTTGTTAGCTGAGTCTTGTTGTAACTAAGCTATCTGAGAAGAGTAATATTTTTCCATGGACTGATTAAACTACTGCAGCCATGAATTTCTCATGTATTAGCTAGTATAGTGCTGCTTATCCTGCTTGTAAAGCTGATGGTGGGGACAGGAGTCTTTATCGGACTAATGTTTCTGGGGGAAAAGTTGAATTGAAAAACATGTAGATGTGTCCCCAGAATTAGAAACACTCTACTCTGAACAAATATTTGTGGTGGTGATATCCAACAAAAATGAAAGTTTCATTCCTAATTCCCTTTTTATCTGGTTGCAGCATCCAAAGCTCAGCTGTTTGTGATCTGACTATCTGAATACAGCCCTCCTGAATAATGAAGCCAATGCAGAAGTGCAAAAAATTGCAATATGACGAGTGTCCAATTGAGGCTGGCTGCAGAAGTCACACATGTTAAAAAGCTGTTCTTTTACTCTAGAAATAAACTGGTTTACAACCTGGTTCAAAAAACAAAAATGTGTCTCATTAGCTAATGACATCATGAGCACACCCTGAACGGGGGGTGAACTTTTTTGTACCACAATCATTTTATTCATGTTTAGGAAAAACCTCACCGGGCACTGATTGGTGCGTCTTATTTGACTGACAGATAGCTTGACAGGCAGACGCTACCTATCTGTCAACCAGAAGGCTAGCTGTAGTGCTAGCTTAGTTGAGCTCAGTGGGCAGGCTCTCTTCTGCAGTTAGGTTGATCTAAAGTTCAGTTGAGACACTGATTTCATATGGAAGCCGCTAGGGATCGGCTTCAAAAGACGTTCAAGTCTGCCTATTGTAATCAAACAGCTGACATCACACAGGCATTGTTCACAGGCACCACCATCACTCACCTGATTAGAGCCGCTTTAACTGTCAGCAGCAACGCTCTAAGACAGCCGTGTTGACTCACAAATCTTTGGTTGGATTTGGGTTTTAGGTTCCCCTCTTGTGTTTTTGCATCTTGGTGGTTGGGACATACTGTTTTGCCCACATAGCCTCATATTGTACACAAACTAAGTTTGTGTCAGTAAACTGGGCTGTCATTGGCTCATGAGAGTTGAGGTGGGAGGTGGGGGTTGGATGAGGCTGCAAGTTCAGATTGACTTACATCTTTTTTTTATCGTGCTTACAGGATGCATACTGTACTAAGCGGGCAGAGTTTCAACAGGTTACTCCGTATTTTTTCTAATGCATATTCAGCTGCCCTTGCCTAGTTTTCCTATATGGCAGTTGTTCTCAAATGGTGTGGCAAGGCAGAGGCAAGTACAGGTGTGCTGTGGGAATTCGTAGGACTATGCGTTATAGCTATAACTATACAATGACAGAAAGTACTGTAAAAGATATTAGAGGCTATTTTACATGGTTATGAATATGGCTTGCCATGAGACTTTGGCTGGATCTCAGGTGTGCCTTTGGCAAAAACAGGGTGAAAACCACCTCTATACACACTGCACATTAGTTGTGCAGTTTGGCCTCTGGTGATTTATTACTCTTTCCTAAATGTAATCAAATCAAAACAGATGAGTACCACTCAAATCTGCCATTTTGTGCACATCACCATGCATTTCCTCATCAAAGGTAAGGCTTTTATTAAAAGCCCTTTGTGGTTAATTCAAATCCATCTTCAAGCATAATTACCTCTTACTGGAGCTCACTGGAGAGTAGCCAGGTTTAATTATACTGGCTAAAGTTTATAATTACATCTAGAACATCCAAGGCTTAGCTTTATCAAAGCCTGTACTTATAACTATGGCTTTACAGAAGAATATTAGAAATGTCATCTTTTTCACTGTTAACACATGTCATCTGTAACTTTATTCTCAGGACTTATCTTTTTCCTTTTTCTATCCATCTGAATACCTGAGGGATAAAAACTTAAGCCCCCCTGCAGAGTGACATGATGATGTACATGACTTCTGATGTCCCCTCCTCTCCTCTTCATCTCTCCAGTGCTGGGAGTCTTTCCTGAGCTCTGCCAGTGTCGAGACCTGGAGCTGGACTGTGACAGCACGCAGCTTGAAGACATCCCTGTGGTTTCTGTAAATGTTACCATGATGTGAGTGAAAAATCTAACTTTTTTTTTTTTTTTAATATCTGAAGGTTCAAGCAGCCTACTGGGAGCCTTCACCCTGGCTGAGTCTTGTGAGAGAAATGCTGCCACAGATAACCTCTATATCATATTGCTTTACAGCAAAAGCGGTAGGCAATTCACCTCTGGACCTTTAGTTTAGTTTAGTCATTTCTGTTGGAGCGGAGGTGACTAATGCAACTCACACTAATGCTCAGCTCCTTTGTGGTGAATGTGTCCTTCGTTTACTTGCAAAATTATTTCAGATTATTGCACCTTATGCCAAATTCAATTCTATCCAGCCAAACAGAAATACAAGAAGTTTGTCTTTTAATGGTAATCAGATCAAGGTTGGCATGAAACCTCCTTCCCGTTCTGGCTCCTCTTTCTGCTTTTCTCTCTCTTATCCTTTTCAAACCCCAGTGCGGCTTTGACAGAGAGCTGTCAACATGACTCTGGCTCTGCTTGACATTCCTGCCCCTTAAGGGAAGGGTTTTCACTGTTGCAGGGCTAAATACTGCTAGTGCTGTGCTCAAGGTGATTAGAGCTTGTTTGATTGATGACACCAGAATCTCAAACTTTAATATAATATCAGTATATCCTTACTTGTTTTTATACACCAGCTACAAAAGTGGACATGTAAGGCACCCAGAATTGGGTCATTTTTTGTTTTTTGTTTGTTGTTAAAAGCTTACTAGGTGTTGATTTATTCATTTAGATCCAGGGGGCAACTTTGGGCTGCAATAATTTGGTTTAAATGTCAAAGGGTAAAATTGCTTTTATTGGTTTTCTCATTTTAATCATTACTAACTAGTCAGTGGTAGGAAGGAAATGTTGCTTACTAAATTATCATTTATAATACCAACACTAATGTTTTTTTAGCTTAAGTGAAAAAAAAATTAGACAAAAAGTAAGGAAATTTGTGCTTGGTAGATTAATTCTTTGTTGTAACAATACTTCTAGTCAATAAATCTTCTACCATTGGAAAGCCTGTTTATTTCTCTTTTTTAAATGGTGCCACATTTGTAAGAAACATGCATTTGTGGTATAAGCAGCAGAGCAGAATATGTTGGTTTATGGTTGCACCCATGAAAAAATTTGCCAGGTCTTCTCAGCCAGTGCAAGCTGTTCGGCATTGGCAGAGAAAACCTGGCAAATTTTTCATAGGCACAACCCACATACTCAGCTCTGCTGAATGCATGCTCTTTAAAAGGGAAATAAACAAGCTTTCCATCAATACAAGACCTCCTGCCAAGAAGCATTGTTACAAAAAAAATCTACCAAACGCAAATGTCCTTACCTTTTGTACCAGGTTTAGAAATTGTTGGTCTAATGGGATTAAATCAAATTCAGGCTGCTTTACCATTGCAGTGAACGTGATAGTTAATTGTAATTTTTCCATTACAGTTTTTTACATAAAAGAGGGATATTTCTTAAATTTCAACCAAGTGCTATTGCTCTTTGAATTTGTTTCCGTTGAAGGGAGTTTTGGGCATGAGCCTCACAGTTCTCTTAAAAGCTCATCTCACTAGACTCCGCTGCAAGGAAGCTGGAGTTTCAAAACCTGTTGCGTGTTGTTACGATTATGATTACATCTACAGTAGTTGCCTTGACAATTTTGAACAAAAGACGATGGCAATGGATGATAGTTCAGAGGCAAAGTCTAAATGTATGGCTAAAGCCACATATAAGGTTAAGTATGATGTTAAGAAAGGTCTTGGCCTCCTCTTCTGTCCACACGTACCGTGCCATGTTTTCTTGGAGTGAACTGGTCATGTGGCACCGTACGTTACGTCCTGTGACATGTAAATACAGATAAAGTGTTTCCATTGCACTTTTGTGATATATTTCTATATCAAAAACGTCCGAAAAACCTCCTCATAAGAACATGAAAAATTTTTGTGATATTTAAGAGGTTTTTCAAAATTCAGGTGTTTCCATTACCAGTTTTTATATGCGCTATTTAGATTTTGCACATTTCTAAGGGTAATGGAAACGTAGCTTATGTTGTCTAAGTTTTTTCGAAGAACTAAATACACATTATTAATAAGATATGATAACAGAAATGTTTCCATTTTCATGTTTTCATTTTAGATTTTGTCATGTTTCTTTATGTTTATAACTTATTGGTATTTGAAATGAACTTGGAGAACAGTGACCCCTAATTTAGATTGTTTTATTACCAGTGGGCTCTCCATCAAATTGTAACAAAAGTGGATCAGAAGAGACGTGCTCATCTTTGCCCACTGCCACAGTTCATTTTTCTTATTGAATTGAACATTAATTTCACTTAAAGAACTGCACTCATTACAATATATTTACTAAACAATAAACCAGCTTTATGAATTTTACATAAGGTGGAGAAAAGCTAGTCATAGCGGCCTTCCATGGCTGCTCACAACCCACAAAGCTACTCACAAAGCATTCTACTGTCACACGGAGCCACGGAGGTGGGAGTGTTGAGTAGTGCATCCGTTTTCTAATTGACCTGAAAATGCCTGGTGAGGCCCCGATGTTTCAGGGAGTGGGGGATGTAGTTCCGCTTGGATGATTGAAATTGAGCTTGCAATGATGGTAGAGAATATTCATGGTCTATCACAAGTAAGCAGCACAAAACACAAATGAGATGAAGAAGGGCAGGTTCAACTTCACACTGCATTATGTTTATGTAGCAACCTTTTATGTCATGTGTTTCAATGGCAGCAACAAACAAGTCTGTCATGTGCATCTACTGAAATAAGACTCAGCTTGTTACAATCATTAAAATTATGGCTTTAAAAACTTATTTTAAAAATAGATAACATAGCTTTGGTCATTTTTTTTAAAATAGTATAGACATTTCAGTGCAAAAAATATGTACATATTGTACCTTTAATACAAGTTATGAATGGATGAGTGAACATTTTGACATCTTTAATTCTGTCTAAATATTAACCTTGTCCTTATTACAAAGAAAACCAATGTTTGAATAGAGTACATAGCCTTTTTTCTTTATTTTTCTCTCCATGACAGACTTATTTCACCAGAAAGATTAAATGAAAGGCCTTTTTATCTAAACTTAATAACTTTGAAGTCTGGTTCATTCTTCTATATTAGATCTAAATTGTTAATGTGATGAAATCAGACTTCTGAATAGTTAAATTGCAAATTGTGAACTATGACATTGTGAGTTGTTGTGAAGTTCTAAAACATCCTGATGAAATCCTAGTGAAAGACCATTCGTTCTTGATTTTTATGGCTTTCTGCTCTGCTCTTACTACACTAAGCCATGGGGTGTCTGAACTGTGGCTCGGGGCCAAGTGCACCCTGTGGTTCATTTGAAACTGGCCTGAGGCAAATTCTACAAATAAGACAAAAAATGTCCTGTATTAGACATGAAGCTTGTGCTGAACACACAATATTTTCAATCCCAACTCCAAAAGGTTGGGGCAGTGTTAAAATGTAAATAAAAACAAAATGCAGTCATTTGCAGATTTCATAAACCCACATCTTATTCACATTTGAATATTAACAACATATCAGATGTTGAAACTGAGACATTTCACCGTGTAATAAAAAATATTAGCTCATTTTGAACATGCTGGCATCTGAAAAAAAAGTAGGGATATGACCATGTTTACCATTGTGTAGTATCCCCTCTTCTTTTAACAACAGTCAACATCCGGGACATGAGTAGACCATCTCGGTGTTTGGAGAGGAATGTGTTTTACCCATTTCTTGTCTGATGAAGGATTCTAGCTGCTTAACAGTTGTTTTTTTTCAGCATTTTTCATCTAATATTTCAAATAGTGAAGGATCTGGAGTGCAGACAGGTCCGTTCAGTACCTGGACTCTTCATGATGATCTTCATGAAGCCATGATGTTGTAATGGATGTGGTGTGGTGTAGCATTGTCTTGTTGAAATATTAGAGGCCTTTCTTGAAAAAGACGTCTGGTTAGAGCATATTCTGCTCAAAAACCTCTCTAACCTTTTCAACATTTTCAGCATTTCTTAGATGTCACGTGCCATCTGCACTAATGTAACCCCATACAATCAGAGATGCAAGCTTTTGAACTGTTCACTGATAACAAGCTGGATGGCCCCTTCAGTCCACAGGACACAGGACACAGTGTCTGCAGTAAAAAAAAAAATAAATTAAAAACTAAAATAAAATTTGGGCCAGGGCCACATATTTTTGTCAGAAAAGCCTAAAAAGTGAAAAGTGACCTTTAAATGAGCTTTGGCCCAGAGAAGACAGCGGCATTTCTGGAATGTGTTCACATATGGCTTCTTCCCCGCACAATACAGCTTTAACTTGCATTTGTGAATGGCACTGGGAACTGTGTAGACATGATTTCTGGAAGTGTTCTGGAGTCCATGCAGTGATTTCCAGCACAGAATCATGCAGTGCCACCTGAGGGCCCAAAGATCACAAGCATCCAACATTGGCTTCTGGTCTTACCCCCTGCACACAGAGATTTCCCCAGATTCTCTGAATCTTGTGGTGATATTATGTGCTGTTGATGGTGAGATATTCAGAATCTTTGCAGTTTTTATGTTGAGGTACATAAATTTTAGATGAAGTTTTCCCAGATTGGTGAACCTCTGCCCATTTCTGAAAGACTGCTTCTCTAAAATGCTCCTGTTATACCCAGTCATGTTACTGATCTGTTGCTAATTAGTTGCAAAATGCTTCTCTAGCTGTTTTTCATTAACATCACTTACTTCCAATCCTGACTGTATGATGACGAACTTTAACCTATTTAGTGCTTCTATTTAATTGGTGTCAATTTATTATCAATATAAGTCTTATCAAATTATTCGGGATGCTAAAACATTTTGAAAAATACGCTGGAATCAAGATGTCAGGCGCTGAATTTTAGATGATTTTTAATTAAATGTATCGCATGCGCACGCGGAAGAGGCACCAAAGCAGGATATGAGTCATGAAGCCTGACTGTGTTCCCTGAAGTCTGCAGATGCAAACTGAGCGATGTCTCACACCACTGAGTCATGCATGCAGCGCGTAAACTCAGGGATCTGCGTAGGTTCACCATTGCAGGCACAGTGCCATATCTGCCATGGAGCCACAGCCAGTGGATGCGTAACGCAGGGCGCGTGCCTGTAAACATCACTGCATCAAGATTTCTTTCCTCGTGATTTTCACACCTCACATCATCCATGTTACGTTATAATAACAGTGAAAACAAGTGCATTGTGCCACACAAACAGCCGTCCGTGTGAAACACAGTATGCCGTGCAACTCACGGCACGATGTCCAAGCTTAAAGCATGGGCATATATGGATACATGACTGATTTAAGCAAAGCCTCGAAGCAGATAATTTGCCTCGAGGAATTTTTTTTAATCGAATCACTCGGATAATACGAGGAATCATTTCAGCCCTAATTTCAACTGTACTTTTACTTCAGTACAACAGTTGTGTTCTTTTCCTACCTGTGCTTATTAGTTTGTTGATCCCAAGAAAAGTCACTGTGTCAGATGTTTGTATGTAACCCATCTTGACTATAGTTGTGTAAATCTGTCCATTTGTAAACAAAGTGAGAATATTTTTTTCCATAACACAGATTTCATTAACGATATCCTCCCACATTAAATGGGAGTAAGGATGCAGCCAGTGTATAGTTATGGTCTTTTTACCAGGTGATATCAGAATACTGAGTTAATAAACAAATTGTCCTAGAAAAAGTCAAAGTTAAGTTGAATATGGCCTCCAATATTTTATGAAGCTTTGAAAAAAATGTAGTTGGCAGACATTCCCAAAATCTGTATACTCCTTAGTTTTATTCTGAAATGTTAATGAATCTAAGAAAAGTCTGGCAGATTCATCGAACTGTTCTTGAACTACTGATTTGTTTAGCCTGTGTTATTAAATTGTTGAATGCCATGTCTTTACAAGCTAAAGCTTGTGCTTATTGTTCCCAGTAATTACAGCTGTGTATAGCTTTTTCTTCAAACTTTAGAAAGAACTTTCAGGTCTGAGATGAAGGACTTGCTGCTGGAAGTGAAAAATAAATAAGCTGATTCACCACAGAGAAGAAGAGAATTTAAGTACAGACTTCTAACATGTACTTTAGATGAAATTACTCTGTAAGAGAAGGCTGTCATCATCAGGAAATAATGCACAGCAGGCAAAGAGAAATTAAAAAAAAGGTAGAATATGGCATATTGTTCTCTCTGGGTATGGAGTGCCTGCCTCAAGTAAAAGATTTCAAGTATCTTATGGTCCTGCTAAAAAGGGAAGGTAGAATGAAGCGCAAGATTGCCAGAGGGACTGGTGCAGCATCTGCAGTGTTGTAGGTATTTGTCCTCGGTTGTCATGGTGAAGAGGGAGCTTTGAATAACCTGTAAATAACCCTCACCTATGGCTCTGAACCTCTGGTGTTCTGAGGAATGCAATCATGGATACATGCAGCTGAAATGAGTTCCCTCCGAGCGAGGAGTAATCTTCCAAGGGGCTTCTGGGCCAGACCTTGGGGTGGTTTCACCGTAGGGACCTGGGCCTGGATCTGAGTACACTTGACCTCAAAGCCCTGTCCATTGGAACTCTACTGGACTCAGGCACCATGTCCACTCAAAACGGCGGTCTCTGGCATGATTCATGTGCAGTCACGAAAATAACCATGCCCTGAAAACAGTGTAGTGGTGAACTAGTGGAGCTAATTCTAAATGTCTCCTGTCCTCTTGAAAACCATCATATCTGTGCTTATTTCAACCCCTGAGCTGCACTGTACACAAATGAGTAGGAACAGGGTCTGTGTTAGCATCTTAAAAATGTAAAACCTAGCAATAGTAACCAGAAGGATGGGCTCTGTTGTCTATGTGGAGCTTAAATAAATGTCGACAATAGTGTTTGCGATCCCTGCCCCTTCCTCTTTTTTCTTGGTGAATATACAAATCAATGCGCAAATAGTACTTCCAACTAGGAGGAGAGTCCAAGGTAGACCTAGAACTCACTGGACAGATTGTATATCCCATCTAGGCTGGATACGCTTTGGGATGTCCCAGGACGAGGACCATTGCTGGCATCAGAGGGATCTTGCTTTGCCAGCTCCCAACATTACCGAGCCCCGGAGGAATTGGAATACTTTCATCTTTAAAATAAGGGGGATAAACACTGGACACACTGATATTCACCATATCTCATTCTTACTCAGTAATATACAAGTTGACAGTCCATGTTTCTCAAAGCTGCTGCTTTAAAGTGATGATCTACAGCAGATCTGTCATCAAAATACTATATCATATTCTAATAGTGTGTACAGCAGCGCTCTAAACTCGTTTCCAGTGGGCAAGGTTGCTCACCTTTGGTCAGACCAAACCTGCAGCACTTCAGTGCGTGGTGCAGTCATCCTATGTGGAAATTGCGGGTAAGTGAGCTTCCCACACCTGGTCCTAATCAAGACCAGTCAGCCACACACACCTGACTCTGCACTGAGTTGATTCCCTCACCTGCCTCTGTGAGCAGTGAGAGTGAGTGCCCTCACAAAAAACATAACTATAAAAAGTATTCACCTCTTTGGATTTTTTTTACCCTTTCATTGACTGTATAAATCAGTCATGGCTAACATAATTTGGCTTTTTTGATGAAAAAAGTCCCTTATTGTCAAAGTGAAAACAGATTTCTACAAACATAAACAAAAATGTGCAAGGTAAAGGAAGTGGCTGCATAAATATTCGTCCCCTTTTTAAGTGACTGACCTCATTCAACAGGGGTCCGGTCAAGTGAAGCTAATAGTTTCACAGTTAGTGGAATAGGGATCACCTGAGTGCAGTAAATGTGTGTCAAGTGATTGTGGTGACAAGACACTGTTGTCTGGAAGGTCCAGACCCCAGTTTATCAGTATTCCTGGTTACCATTGCACCGTGAAGACAAAAGAACACTCCATGCAGCTGAAAAGTGTAAGTCAGGGTATGGATACCAAAAAGTTTCCACTGCAGTGAATAGAGTTCAGTGAAATCCATCAGCTAGAAATGCAAGGAATATGGCACATGTATAATCTGCTTCGATCAAGCCATCCTCACAAACTGAGTGACCATGCAGGAAGGAGACTAGTGAGAGAGGCCATCAAGACACCTATGACTACTCCGAAGGAGTTTCAAGCTTCAGCAGCTGAGATGAGAGAGACTCTGCATACAACAACTGCTGGCCCGGTTCTTCAAAAGTCAAAGCTTTTTGGTAGAGTGGCAAAGAGAAAGCCACTGTTGAGTAAAACTCAGATTAAATCTCAACTAGAGTTCACCAGAAGGAATGAGGAAGACTCCATGGCCAAGTGGAAGAAAGTTCTTTGGTCTGATGAGACCAAAATGGGGGGTTTCGACCATCAGACAATACGCTATGTTGGACACCAAACTCTTCACACCACCATAAACACACCATCCCCACTGTAAAGCAAGGTGGTGGCATCATCATGCTGTGGGGATGGTTCTCAGCAGCCAGCCCTGGAAGGCTTGTAAAGGTAGAGGGAAAAATGAATGCAGCAAAATTGGAAAATTCTGGAGGAAAATTTTACTTAGTCTGCAAGAGAAACTCGGCTTGGGAGGTTTATTTTCCAGCAAGACAGTGACCCGAAGCATACAGCAAAAGCTACACAGAGATGTTTTAAAGACACCAAGGTGAATATGTGTCCAGATATTCATGCCTGATTGAGACCTATCCACACAGACTCAGTGCTGTGATTGCAGACAAAGGTGCGTGTACTAATTACTGACTTGAAGGGGGTGAATATTTATGAGTCACTTATTTTACATTACATATTTTTCTTTAATTTAAATTATTTTGTCGAAATCTGAAAAAGTTTGATTTTAAATTTTTCTCTAAAAAACAACATTATATTGACCATGATTGATTGATAAAATCAATAAATGGGAAAACATCCAGTGGGGTGAAAACATTTCAAAAGCACTGTATGATGTAGTAGGCAGTCCAAGGAGGTTTGATTGTTCCCTATCTCTGGAACAAGTTGAGAAATCAAACTCTTGCTGAAGCCAGTCAAGAGACCAGCAAAAAAAGTCTTCTCCACCTAAGAAAAGCTTTCACTCAGATTCTTTACTCTTCTTTTAACTAAAAATGTTTTCCAGTTCTGATCAAAACTGTGCTATAGCTGCATTCATGCTAACTGTTTATAATAATAAACACTGACTGAAAAAGCCTAGTTTATAGACCTGCAGTCACTTCAGCTTAACCCCTAGCTACCACCTTGTTCTCCTTAAACGACTCTGATTGCTCTGCTCATTCTCTGACCAGGAACTGGCGCATAAGCTTGAAGCTTGTAAAACTGATCTGCCTTATATCAGACGAATGCATGAATGTTTGTCTCACCTGGCCTGTGCGTCACCTTTGCAAGGTTATTATTTATATCAGTAAAAATTAGAATTATTTAGAAAGAGGCACAAGAGAGTACAAATTTCATCTTAAGGATTGTCGGTGACTAAGGCCCATTGATTTCTGAACTCTTCATTGGTTAAAACATTTCTATGCTCTTGTTTTTAAACAAATATGAACTTGTTTTATTTCATTCACTGCATCTTTAAATGACTTAATCTTGAAGGTTCTTGAATCAGTTGATGGTTTCTGCAAATCAAGATTTGAACAAAGATGTTTTATATGAATGGCAGGAGAAATAGAACAAAGAATGTTGATTTAAATCAAACATAAATCTCTAAATGGTGAAACCAGAGAAAGCACATTTTTACAGTGGTCTCTTCATCCTTCAGAGCTGCATATCTCGACTTAAATATTTCCCAATGATGGAGCGGACAAAGTGTTGGTGCTGTTTTATATACAATATCTTTACTGTTTCATATTATGGGATCATCAGGCTCAAACAATCCGTCAAAAATAATCTCTACATTTTATAATGTAAAGCACCATGCTGAGATTATAGCCTTTTGTCTCTGAAGCACAAAGTTCTTCTGATTTTCAATAAAGAATCACGACAAGCATCAATCATGGTGTATGCCCTGATCTGTTTAGACACATATTAATCCTCCTGTTCATTTTCAGGTCTCTTCAAAGGAACCGTCTCCAGACGCTGAAAGCAAACATCTTCTATAGATACCAGAGCCTTCAAAAGCTGTGAGTAAGCCATGAATTATGCATGCATGTCATTTAAGTACAAATTGTCTTATACTATTTCTCTATGTTCTTACCCTCCTTTATTATTTGTGAAAGCACTGTATAAAATGGAGTGATGTTTTAACATACATGAGCGGTATATGATTCATTCAGTAAAGAATAGTAGTCATGATACCCCCGGAGCAGAGATGATAAGTATCTTTTGAATGCCAGATACAACAAAGAGTTTCTGAACTACAAAGCAGATATATTCAAGGATAAGAAGACTTGTAGGAACTGCTGAAAGAAGCAATGTTCTTTTCTGTGTGTGGATTTATTCATTGCCTACCTGGTTAACTTCTAACACAAAGAACAGTAAGCCTTTGTTGTGTTCGCCTTCAGTTTGAGCTCTGGAGGTTCAAATGGAGTGACAACAACGGCAACATACATGAATGAAAGTCAGAATGATGTACTGAGGTTGTAAATTACACAGACGCAGTGGAAAGGGGCACTACCAAGGAGCTGTGAGTGATTGTTGTATTGTTGTTGTCAGTTTTGCACTGCTGCTTTATAGAGGTGAAAGGTTCTAGCATCTTTCACTGACTTTTTTCTTTCTTTTCCACAGACTGAAAGTTTAACCTGACATGCACACTGTTTCATACATCCATGACAGGAGATATACTTTATATCTATCTGGGCAACACCCCATAGATAGTGTTTAGGAAGTGCAGGATCTTTCAACATAAATCTCAGATTGGATTAAAGTTCTTTCTGTCATTGTCATTACAGATCAGTGAGAAAATACAGACTAATGAGGCTAGTAGGCATTCACCATCCTGGGGAGTAAGCTACATAGGGCGAGCTGGACAAGCTGGTATTGTTGGTCACTATCAGAGGAGCAGGTTGGGAAATTAAGCTCTTGCCTAAGGCATAGTCCACATGTAGCCTGTATTTTTGAAATAAATAAATATTTAAAGGGCATGAGAAGTTGACAGTCAAAACCCTCCAGTGCACTTTTACAACAAGATTCCAAGATCTGATGATTTGCTTCAAAACTTTGCGTTGCTCAGACCTTCATTAGGTTAAGTCAATATAGCAAACAACCAAAATGTTGGGACGCTGTTGGAGTGCAAAAGCAGGCAACAGTCTGCTGCATTGCAGTGGGTGATTTTTGTTATCCCTCATTGTCATTCTATGAAAAAGAACTTTGTCTGTCACTGTTTCTTAAATTTCTTTGGAAATTTCAAGGGATGCACAATATTGGATTGTTGCAGATATTTACAATTAATTCTATTTAATACTGATACTCAAATGTAGTTTGACCTAAAAGTTCAGTGTGTATTAAACATAGTTTAAAGTTTGAAGATGGACAAATGTATAAAAACAGACTTTAAAATGTAAGGAATGATGATGAGTAAAGAAAAGAAAAGGCCAATTTTTATAACCAAAATATTGTTTGTAAATACTGGCAGACAATTTCATATTTACTGACATCAATACTATGCCAATAATGTTGTGAAACCCAAGAAATGTCTGTTCTTAGTATTGGTGTTCCTCTTTGTCTGCCATGCATTTCTCCTCCTCATAGTCTACCACCTCTGTCTTACCCCTGCTCCTCAGATTATCTCTATCCATTTTTTGATATCAACTTTAACTCTTTTTTGCTCTTTGATTGGCCTGAAATGGTTAAACATATTAGACACAAGTGTTTTCAGTTCTGACTGGCTGTTTGAATGATGACAACTGGGATTAAATTCTGTATTTTGTGTTGAACTGCTGCTTGGCAGAGTTTTATTTTTGACCGCTGTAGTTACCATGTGAAAACCGTTTGAATCTGAGCAGAGATAAGACTGCTAAGTCATGGTTGTTTGATTTTGACAGAATAATTTCAGGTTCTGTGAATATAGTGCACTGGGTTTTGTGTTCACATTTTAAAGGGAGAAAGATTTCAGGAAGTGTCTGTAAATGACTGTGATTGGTCCAGTCAGTCCCTGCCAGAGAGCAAGCATTTTAGCTTGAAGCTTTGCAAGATGAATCCAGCAGACATGGAGTCTAGCCAAACCATGAGCTTTGCAAGGCTACTGGAATTTAAGGGCTCTATAATTGTCTTTTTAATTAGCATCCACTGCAGCGGTCCACCTCCAGCCAGCGTCCGGTAAATTAATAAAACACAAAATAAGAGCCAGTAATTCACAGTAAAACTAACACTGGGTGTGTGCTCAGCCCTGAATAAAACCTTTACTTTTGGCAAGGTGTCATACCTTTTACATACGAGTGTGTTTACATCGACTTCAATATCCTGTTTTGGAGTCTTATCCTGCTTTAAATCATATTTTGAATATGATGTTTGCATGCACACAGAGAGCCCTGGTCATTCAAATTCCTGTATGCACAATACACTATATGGACAAAAGTATTGGCCACTTGACCATTACATGAACAGGGACAGTAATGACATTGTATTTAAATTAGTGCTGTCAAGCAATAAAAAAATTAATCAGATTAATCATAGGGTTACTGTGGATTAATTTCAGTTAATCATGATTAAATATCTTTCATTTTTAATCTATATTAATCGCACTTCATTTTGCAAGCTTGGCGATGTGTTTGCCAAAGTGCTAGCAGAATCCTCACAAAAGTATGCTTCGCGTTAATGTGTTATTTTAAGCTGGAAGTGCTTCGGTGAAAAGAAAACTCCTTCCTGCAGAATGTGCATAGTACTTTTTTGTTGGTCGACTGTTCTGTCTTGTTTTTTGGGGGTGTTTTTGTACTCAAATTTCCCATAGAGAGGGCCAACGTGCTGTTTAGCGTCTTCCATATCGAGTTGGTTGGTCACTACCGGATCAACGGCCCATTTGCGCATGCGCGGCAGCATGCTCGACGGTAGCTCTACTTGGACAAACTGCCCGAAATGCGTTGCCAGAGACATTTCAGGGATTTTGAGTTAATCTGCGCTGTAGATGGGGTAATTGCATTAAAATTTTTAATCAGATTTTTCATGATGATGGATTAATCTGCATTAAAGCGTTAATTTTGACAGCCCTAATTTAAATACTTTAATATTGAGTTAGACCCCCTTATGCTGCTCTAACAGCCCCCACTCTCCCTGGAGGGTTTTGCAAAAAGAGTTTGGAGTGTTTCTGTAGGAGTTTATGCCCATTCATTCTGTAGAGCATTTAAGAGGTCAGGCACTGATGTTGGACAAAACGACCTGGCTTGCAATCTCCAGCTCCAGTTTATCCCAAAGGTGCTCAATTGGGTTGACTGGTCTTCAGGGCTCTGTGAGGGCCAGCCAAGTTCTTCCATACCAAACTCATCAAATCATGTCTTAATTTGTGCACAGGGGTACAGTCATGTTGGAATAGAAAAGGGCCTTCCCCGTAGCGTAGCATTGTCCAAAATGCCTTGGAATGCTGAAGAATTCAGGTTAGTCTTCACTGAAGACAAGGATCCTACCCCAAACCCTGAAAAACAGCCCCATATCATTTACCCTCCTCTACCAAACTTCACAGTTGGCACAGTGCAGTCAGGTCGGTAACTGAGTTCTTCAAAATGACCCACATCATAAATGTTTGCAAATGGAGACTGCATAGATGCTTAATTTCATACACCTGTGGCAAAAGGTCTGATTAAAACACCTGAATACAATAATTAACAGGTGTGGCCAGATACTTTCGTACATATAGTGTATATATTAGTATCCCAGTTATTGATCACTGCAGACATCTGAGATGTGTGCTTCTTGCAGATTGAAAATAGAGAAAAATGAGTGTGCTGTGGCCTATTAGTATTAAATGCCAACATCACGTTGCAGATATGATCCATCCACCTCATTCCATCAACAGGGAGAAAGATTGTACCTTCAGGCCCGGAACGTATTGACAAATGTAGCAGGATGCTGACTGAGTGCTCACAATCCAACTTTGGCACACAAAATTTGAAATTCAAAGAAAACTATGTTCACATTTCATTCATGGTTCAAAAAATCAAAATGTCAGCAACACCATTCATCTAAATGTAAATGTGCTAATGCACAATGCCATTGGCTTTGACAGGCGGCGCTGCTGCAGACTCAGAAGCCTGATTGTCCCTCAATCTCAGGGCAGAGTGACCAGGTGTCCCTCCACCACACATCAAAAATATTGTCAAAGTCCCTCTTCTTGATGCGCTGCTCAGTTTTTTTTTTCTTTATTTTCATGATTGCTGTCCAAATATATTAATCTTCCCAAATGTCAATGGAACACATTCTCCTAACCACCACAGGTAAACCTTTGAATCATTTTGTTAGAAGGTTAATTAGCTAAAGTAATCACATGCATACATGACATTTGTTTACCATCACAGAAAGAGGGGTGTGTGACATCATGGTGCCAAGACAGCCCCACATTGGTGTGTGCTTTGACCCCTTTACAATGATGTGGTGTGAACACAAAAAGACCCAAAGGAAAAGTGCATTAGTCAACGTCATTACCATTTTATCATCAAAGCTGGAGAAAGCAAGTTAAATCATGAAACAAAGGCCAGTCCTCTCAAAAGAAAATACAGATCTTGCCCTGAATTTCCACACACTCTACCTGCACAGTGGTTTCGCTCCGACCGATGGCACGCCCTTATCCACTGCCTGGTTTCATGTGAATTTCCGTGGTTTCAAAAGTAAACGTTTCTACAGCAGCATAGTAGCTCTGTGATGCTTTGCATGTACTTCCTCCTGTTTGGTCAATCTTTTCCACGTGGATTGATGCTTTTGGCACTGGGGAATCAGAGCTGGGTATGGAAGAGGACAAGGGCCAGAGGTGAAGGGAAAAATAATGCTGGGCGTGTCAGAATGTCGAGAATAAAGTGGAAAAACAGTTTTGAGAAAAAAGTCAAAGCTAATTATACCAAACAGCAGATCTGTGTTTGTGAGGTAAAAGAGACACCATCTCTATGGTGTTAAATCCAAAGTATAGTTTCACATGTTCATCGGTACAATGTGATATGTACACACAGTCATGATTTGCTGTTTCTTCTAGCTTTATTAGCACAGGATAAGAATTACCAGTTGACCTCTGATAATCCAAGAATAACCCTGATGTCAGTGTTTGTTGCAGTGCATTTGCACGGGATAAACAAACTCAATGTAAAACATTAACTGACTTTTCTCAAGGGAAGCATGAAGGTGCTGCAGGGCAGCAGCAATTAAAACACATGGTGTGCTTCATTTCTAAGTTCCATACAAAAATGTAATGTAGTGCCCATCATGTTTTGCAGGTGACTTTGTCTCCATGCATCCAACACAAACTGTTAACTTGAGTTTCCAATAGACAACATGTGCCAATGGGTTCTTTTTTTGCTTTTTTAAATTGTAGAATTTGCAGCAATGAACAATAATCCATGGTCACTGAACGAGTTAAATATCTCCCTTTTCTTTCCAATCCTGCCTCGAGTTTGAGTTCATCACCTGTGCATATCTGCAGCTGATCAGATGGAAAGGAAGAGGAAAAGAGTGCTGTTACATTCATAAAGAGCATCAGCTTCATAAAACTGAGTACGTTACCATAACAGCGCTCATCTCTTTTCCTCTTCCATGTCATCTGATCAGCTGCAGAGACGCACAGGAAACTCTATAAAGAGCAGCAATAAAAACTCCTTGTACTATCAAACATGATATCAAAAAAACACTAAAATTGTCTTTGCCATGAGCCTAAAGTAAGATATACACCAGCTTCAGAATGGCAGTTTTCAATAGGGGGTGGTTCACTTCATCAGCTGATAACTATGACCCAGCTACCACTCGGGAAAGTCAATCATGCCAAAATATTAACTACAGACACGGACCTTTACGAAAATTATTACAAACTTTGCCACCATGAGTGGTGCCATAATGTGAAGTCCCATGGACTAATCCTCTGTAGCTAGGGGACATGGATTGGAGTACCACTTTTAGCACATGGCACAACTGGACCAAGTGCAATGGAAGTGGGAATTGAATAAAAAAGGGCGATGGCTCTGCAGTGCACGTCACATGTGGATCACTGCACAGATGGAGTATGTGAAAACTGAGGGTAAAGAAAGGTGTGGTAGATGTGAAGAAAAACAATGGATTTGCAATGACAATTTAAAACCAAGAGCAGTGAAAACAAGAAAGTGAATTAAACTGAACAAAATTAAAATGAGAGTAAGAAGAGGTTATAGAAATACTTAAAGGTACAGTGTGTAGAATTTGGCTGCATTTCGCCGAACAGAAACGGTGTAAATGGGATATAATGTTTATATATTTATGTGAAGTAAGTTAAAATAAGTGCACAATCATCTCCTTTAAACTTTCATTTTCTCTTTGCAAAATTAGAAAAAAGCTTTTTAAATTTACATTACTGCGGGTCGCCCTCACGGAGGCTGACATAACGAACCGCCATGTTGACTACGGCAACGTTTTGGGGACAGAAAGAGCAAAACGTGATTTTTAAATACGAACCTGCCCGGCGGTCCTGAAAGCTACCTGGAAGGCAGGTGGAGAAGAAGACTGACTTATAATCTATAAAAATAATGGTTACAAAAATGAAGGAATAAACCCTCACCTCATCACTGTTGATGTCCAGCTCACAATCCTTTTTGGTCTTCACAGGCTCTTGTCGCTTAGTGATGTGATGTTTTGGTAACAGATCGGCTCATTCTAAAATCTGAATGCTAGATGTTGCTAAAATTCCAAATCCACCTTTAAATACAGTTACAGTACGAATGAAGTTTCCTCAAGTGCAATGACAGAAGTTGAAGGGAAATAAAGGCAAAAAATTAAGAAAAATATATGGTCAGGAGGTGTATCCATAAAGCCTGTCATGTGTAAAGCAGGTCCAACATGGCCCTGAGTAAAAATTAAATAAAAATGATGTTAAGTTTGTGTGTGCTTTTGTTAGTTTTTCTATCGGTTTTGTTTTCTAATATCTACTTTTTTACCTGTGTTTCTGTTTTTTTTTAGATATCTCCAGCACAACAAAATAGTAGATGTAAGTCCGGATGCATTCAGAGGGCTCTTCAATCTAACAAGACTGTAAGTTCTAATTATTTCTGATACACTTGTCATTCATCAGACAAAGAACAGATATGAAGGCTGTTTATTTCAGCATATACATAGAAAATTAAATGGAGTGTTTTGTTGAGGCAGACCGCTGAAGCTGAGCTACAGCTACTGATTCAGTCCTGCATGAAAATCTCTTTTCTGTCTGTGACCCAGCTGATAAGAAAAGGCTCTTTACGAAACAGGGCCTTCATAAGTCTTACTTCTTACTTTAATAGTTTTGTCGTCAGGTAGTTTATGCAAGAATGCACGGAATACAAAACAGAAAAAGTGATGTTTGCTCTTTTTTTCCTCCTTTTTTCATCATTTTAAATATTTTGATTTTGTTGATTTAACAAATGTTTAAGTGTTTGGTAAAAAGGAAACACGGACTATATAAACCAGGTGCATTAGTTGGAGTTGCATCACCCACTGGCTTTGTGAGAAGAGTGACGATGGCATTTGCCAAATTAGAAATGTTGTTTGCAGTATCTTCTGATCTCTAGGAACAGACAAAGAGTTGGAGCTGAAGCCAGTCCTTAAGGCACAATAAAACTTGTAGAATTTTCACAGTGAAATGTCTAAATTTCACAAGAAATGACCCCTCCTGTGTTATATATTTGTTGAGTACTATCCATGGCAGACATGGATCATTGACAGACATTTCACTGGACCACGATTATTCTATGCCATCAACTGCACATTCTGATGTTCACCCCCCTGACCCCAGGAACATTGTGGCCAAACTAGACATTTCCATTTCATCCACTGGACACCTGAATTTCGAAAAACCTCTAAAAATATTGCTAAAAAGTTTTTACGCTCTTATGAGGAGGTTTTTCAGACATTTCGATTGGCTCAAGTAGAGAACACGCTCAGCTCCACTTACCTCCGCTGTATAATTCTTGTTCTGTTTGTGGATTCAACAAAAACGACAACCCATTGTCTTTTTACAAAAAACATAAGCACATTTTGATTCCAGTGATGAATTTCACATGATGAGGGAACGTAACTGTTAAAAGTGGCCTTCCTGGACAAAGCTGCCAACTAGTGGAAAGTATTCTCCCATCACAAATAAGGCAGGGCACTTTTAACCGCTTTTCTCCCTCATTATGAGAACTTTGACCATTAAACTAAACATTGTTTTACTGTTAAGTGAATACATTGTGTGGAGCACTGTTATTAATGAACAGGGGGAACATTTCCAAACAAGAAGAAAGTCCTGGAGGTGGGGCGCCGAGCAGTAGGCCTGGGGTCGCATTTATAAATGTTGCATGCGTACAAAACTTGACAGGGCAAGTTTGCCAGCGCCACTTCACACAAGTGTTAATTTCATCGTCTAAAATTATGACTAAAAATGACATTCAGGATCCATGATATTTCTCCACAGTGTGGCTAAATCTGTCAAAATACAATGCATCTGTAGCTATTTTGCCTCTCAGCTCTAGAAAGCAGGGACCCCAGGTCTGGTAGAGTGCATAGACCACACTAACATGGTTTGGTAACAGATTCAGGCAAGAGACTAAATCAGTATTGCCAACTTACTGACTTTCTTGCTATGTTTAGTGAGTTTTCAGACCCCTCTAGCAACTGTTTTTCAAATAAGCAACCAGCAACAAATCTAGCAACTTTTCTGGTGTTATTGGAGAATTTTGTAGACTCTGATATGAAAGCACATATTGTTCTTTATTCTCAATGAGCAGTGGGTGCTGCCGTGGGCCCCTCTCCCACCCCAAAACCCTCAAAGCCATTTAAAAATTTAAAATTCTGTAAATTAGGTGAGGATGTCATTGGTGACTTCTAGCGACTTTTAGGACAGCCAACAGCTACTTTTCTTACTGAGGAGTTGGTAATACTGGAATAAATGCTTGGACTAAAAGTAAAGGCTAAAATGTGAGGACTTTTTATGGACTATAGCTAGACTAAAACGTTTTTGAGTTTTCATTGACTATAACTGGACTTAAACTAAAAAGGATAGAAATGACTACAATGTGACTTAAACTTAAAGGCATTTAAACTAAAGACTAAGACTGCAGACTAAAACTAGAAAAGCACTCGGAGAGCGCAGACCTCCACCATTAGGCCTATCTCCCAATAGTAAAGAATCCTTTAAAAAAAATTCCTGGATCCAGATGGTGATCCGGATCATTACCAAAATCGAATCAGTTCTTCCTTATGCCATTTCTGACATTTCCTGAAAATTTCATCAAAATCCGTCCATAACTTTTTGTTATGTTGCTAACAAACAAACTAACAAACCCTGCCAATAACATAACCTCCTTGGCTGAGGTAAAAGGCAGACATGCTGGTAAAATGTGCGCACCTCTAATCAAACCCTGACCCTTCGTATGAATGTTTGGTTGAGTTGGTGAATTGGAGTCGGTTTATCTAAGAATGCATCTGAAACAAGGATTGATTAGTTAGCTAGACGTCACATTTGCATTAATATGTTGGCCTATTTAGCACTGTCATTTTTGAATTTTTGTATTTTGAATGTTTTTATGAGTTTTAAAAAAGTGCTGCTTTAATTGTTAAAAAATACAGCTCTAAATTATAAAATTTACTGGAGTGGAAATATTCAGCACAGTCAAATGCTCATTAAGCCAAGAAGCTCTTTTTAAGTATTTAAAATCAAACGTGGGTTTATCCACACTACTCCAGTATATTTACTTAATTAATCAGTATTATCATTATTGTAAGTGGTTATATTACATTTAGACATTTATTTTTTTAAATGTAATGCATTCTGGCAGAGATTATACACCATTAGATGTGTCTATTCCACTTACCTCTGAGCTGTGCAAAAGTTTGGTGAAAAATTCTAGCAGCTCTCTGTATTAAGGGGGACAAGGAACAGTGTGTACAATAACATCATTGTGACCCATTGTGAGGGACCAGAGCAAAATTTTTTTGCCAGTCCAGCCCTGGTTACATCCATTATTTCCCTGTGGGTGATGAACAAGCAAAGCCCACAGCCACCATAACAAGATGCGTCCTTATACAAATATGGCAGTAAAGAATTTTTGGAATAAGTTGAGGTGATGGAAGACCTCAACTAAAATATTCATAACAAAGGAGTAGTCTTTTTTTTTTTTGCAATTAATACAGCCTTTTCAGAAAATCTAAATATTGTAGCTTTAATTGGTTAGCTTTAATATCAAGTTTTATGGAAGTCATCCAAGTCTGAACCTCTGACTCACTTCCTTTACATAAACATTCTCATCACAGTTTGCTGTTTAGCTGCTCCAAGGAAGTTATGATTAAACTTGTTGCATTTCCTCTGAGCAGTTTATATTCTTTCAAACACTTCATGTATATTTGAAAAAAAGTGATTAATCCCTCAGCACGGCTTCTACTCCTACTGCGAGCCAGACTTTATCACCCCACATCTATAACTGAATACTAACGCTGCTGTAGCAGTCAGCCTCCAAATATCTAATGAGAATCCTCCCGGTAGAAAGAGATTGTCACAGCAGCTGATTAGTGCCTGTGGATTCAAAATAACTTCCTTAAATCACACAATCACTTTATCAGAGTATTAAACTTTAAAAGAGTGAGGACTGCATATACAGTTTTTTAAAAGAACAAGGAAACATGAAGTATAAGCCTGAAATTGCTGAAACTAATCTAAAATACTCTGCTGCTTCTCCTCTTTTCTAATTCAACATGTTCTATCCTCTCCTAGATATCTGAGCTACAACAAGATATTAGTCCTGATGCCGGGTGTGTTCAAGGATCTGCACAAGCTTGAGTGGTTGTATGTTTATTCTCCTCCAATAGATATTTTTGCCTAATAATATGAACTTCAGCATGAATAAAAAATGAGTACATAATGCTTTTTTGTAAATATTGTTTTGGCAATGGAAAAATAATTACAACTCTTGAATAAGATTTTTATTTTTGCTATTTTCTTTTCCTGCAAAAGGGTAAACATCACAAGTGATCCATGTTCTGTAAAAGAGAATAAAACCTTCCTGTTTTTGTTATTTTAGGATCCTGGAAAATAACAACATCCATCAAATATCCTCCATGACCTTTTCAGGGCTGAACTCCCTCGTTTTACTGTGAGTTTTTTATTTTAGTTTTTCTGTTTTTTTGTAGACTGACTGGACCGTGTTTGTGCTTGTACACAGTGATGTTGGGTTTTCTTGGCTTTCTGGTGGCGGAAAGTTCACTAGCTTTAGCTCGAGGTCAGTTCACATCAGAAAGTCACTGTCGGGGTGAATTTGTCCAATTATCTTAATTGTTTGGTGGCAGATGACGAGTTGTCTTGCAGTGACAAGCTAACCCTTAGAGATGCGCTGAGGTTTCATGTACTCACTGTTGGGTCAGCAGGTCAACAAGTCAACTGAATTTCTATCTAGAGAATAACTTAGGGAATTCAAATATTTTACTGAAAGCTGTTTTGTACGTTGTGGTCATGTCCAGCATAATGAATACCAAGATTTTTCAAATGTTTTTGTGTATTAGGGACCAACAGCTAACATTTATTTAGTTGATTAGTTGGCCAATTAATCTCTATGATTAATTGATTCATTCATAATTCGTCTTTTTTTCCCCTTCTCTTTATGAACAAACAGAAAACAGATGTCCCAGAGCTGTTAAAATAATATGAAATAAGGATGCACAATATTACCAGCATTATATCAGTATCATCAGATATGGGAATTTCTGCCAATATTTACAGCGGTTAGATCAATTCTACATATCTGCTGTAAAAATCATATATTAGCCTTATATATTGGCAAAGTGCACAACTGTACCATCAGGTATAGGAGGTTGCAGTGGGCACACTCATGGAGGCCCATCATGAACTCTGACCTTCAGAATACTTTCTGATTTTACTGTGTTGTATGAGTCACATGGGTGTATATTTAGCTCCCGTCTTCAGCAGGAGCATAGCTAGGGTTTCTGGGCCCCCAGAAACAAAAATTACACAGCCCCCCCCCTTAACTGACTGTCCTCTTCACAACCCTAAGAAAACCCTAAATTTTCTCTTCTTTCTTCTCTTACATCTTCATTTTCTTGCTCTTCGTCCCTGCTTTTCCTCCTCCATCATCCTCATCTTGCTCTCTGTCCCTGCTTTTTTCTCCTCCACGATTCTCATGTTTCTCTCTGTCCCTGTTTTTTTTCTCCGTCATTCTCATCTTGATCCCTCTCCCTGGTTTCTTCTCCTCCGTCATTCTCATCTTGATCTCTGTCCCTGCATTTTCTCCTCCATCATCCTAATCTTGATCTCTGTCCCTGCTTTTTTCTCCTCCATCATCCTCATCTTGATCTCTGTCCCTGCTTTTTCTCCTCCATCATCCTCATCTTGATCTCTGTCCCTGCTTTTTTCTCCTCCACCATCCTCATCTTGCTCTCTCTTTGTCCCTGCTTTCTTCTCCTCCACTTGCCCTCATTCTTCTTTGAAAAGAACTTTGTAAAGAGTTGTTTTCTCATTCTGCCTCTTTTCTCTGTCTTTTTACTTTCGGGCACCTGATCTAAAGTGTTTAAGTGGTATCACTCCTGCAATTTAAAGTCTCCTTTCTTCTCACCAACGAAACAAAAACAACCTCCCCCCTACAGTGGGCCTTGGAAACCAGTCCCCTTTTATCCCCTCTGTGCTATACTCATCATCTTCAGTTTTGGGGGGTCACATACATTTCTTCTGGGGGAGTCTGGGGGTCCTCCCCCAGTAAGTTTTGGTACATTTTCAGTCACTTTTTCATCATGAAGTTGTTTTTTTATTTTTTATTTTTTTATTTATTTATTTGTGCAAAAGAGAGAAGATTAAAATAGTACAAAAGAATACATGAAACATATTAAATGCACAGGTGGGACAAAAGAAACCCCTAAGGGCTTATAAGAGGGTCCCACACAATATTAAACACAAACATCTGCTAGATCCTGTCAGGGAAAAAATATCAACAAACTCATATTCTCAAAGTTAAAAGCAGGAACATAATACAGCTTACAGGAAAACAATTTTTGTGCCGTAGTACAATGCACTTAAAAATTGCAATATGCAGTTAAAAGCGTTTGTTTAAGATCTCTTTTAAAGGCAAGAAAGGAAGTGTGACTGTGGAGTGAGGCAGAGAATCTGTTCCAAATTACTGGGCCTCTGGACCTGGTTGAAAACTGTCCAAGGCTGGTTCTATAGAATGGAGTATGGAGAAGATCAACAGATCTGGTATCATACTGGTGGATATCAGACCTAGTCACAAAAAAGCCATTGAAAGATTCAGGAAGTAAATTATTAAGGTACTGAAAAACAATAGTGCCTATTTGCATAATATTTATACCAAATATATTTAATGTTAGTAGGCTTTGAAATAATTGAGCAGTATGAGCATTCCACTCTGAGTAGGTGACGATTCTAACAAATTTTTTTTGCAATAGAAAAATGGAATGAAGATTGGTTTTGTATGTATCGGCCCATACTTTATTACTATAAGAAATGAAAAAATAAACCATACTGTAATACAGATCCATGAGATTTTTTCTTGACAAGATGTGTCTTACATGCCATAAAATCACAATATTTTTGGCTAATTTATTGGATACAAATGATATATGCTTTTTCCAGTTGAGCTTGTCATTGATAAGAACACCTAAAAACTTAACATATGGAACATGTTCAAGCACAGTATTAGCTATGGCAATAGGCTGGATATTTTCAGACAGAGTTTTACATTTAGGCTTGAAGATTATGTAAGCACTCTTGTTAATTACAAACACAATTTTTCATGTATGTCATGATTCACAGTCTAATAATGCCAATGCAAAAATGACATAGGTTTTCTTCTTCACTTTTGATTATCAGACAAACATGATGGGGAAAACTTTACTAAATCTGTGTTTTCATCCTGAACTTCAACATAAAAGTATAAACATGTTATATTTCTAACATAGCTGTAAATATCTGGCACAGAAGTATACACTGTTTACCCCCTTTTCTGTATATCTGATCATATATGAGCAGAAAGCATTGGTTTACATAACTCACTTATTTTTCATCTGTGACGCATCCATGACACAAAAAATGGACTTAGTGAACTGTATCCATCACTTTTTTTGGTATTGTGTTTTTAATAACACACTATCATGCTATAACCAAGACGTTAGGGTGACAAATATGTGGCCTGCAAATAAAATATCATACAATATTAAGATAATGCAGAGAAGTGACACAGACAGAAGTGTGGACAGAAATAAGAACAGAGTTCTGTCCTGCACTGTCATTTTCAGCTACCCCACTCCTTCATGCTGCTCTCTTCTCCCCATGTGCCCATGCAGAGTTCCACTCCATGGGTTGCAAGGTCACTGGGATAGATGGGTCATACTTTCATGTTAGATGTGGATTGTGTATTGGTAGCATGATAGAGAGATGAGACAAAGCCCTTGACTGATCTGGGCTTTATAGCAGATTGGATAGATGGAAGCCTCTCTGCCACCTTGAAGTTTACAAAGAACTCCAAGTGGGCTTTCATATGGAGGGCTGCAGTGATGGCCATCCTCCTGGAGCTTTGTCCCATCTCCACACAGCATCTCTGGAGCTCAGTCAGAGTGACCATCAGGTTCTTGGTCACCTATCGTACTAAGGCCCTCTTCCTAAGCCTTATTGCAAAGGGTCTGAATACTGATGTCATTGTGAAATATCTTTTTTTGTCTTTAATAATTAAAAAAATTCTGTATTCACTTTGCAATGATTAGGAACTGAGTGTAAGTTAATGAGATTTTTTTTTAACTGTAGCATCATGTTGCATCATAACAAAATTGACGAAAAGTGAAGGGTGTCAGAATACTTTCTGAATGCACTGTATGTTTAGGTTGCCAACATCTTTTACCCATCGTGGGAAAATAGGGTTTGATGAACAACTTTCCTTGTAATTTACATTGATCACAAGATAACTCCCATCATGGGAATAGGCTAAGTGAAAGTAATGATTGATTATGATTTATTTAATTGAGTTGTTTTTGCAGCCCTACATAAAATGTAGCTGTGCAAGACACAGGCTATCAAACACAAGCACATACTGATGGTAAACTGCTCTTTTATGGCTTTGTTAGTGTTGATTTCTCACTCATTATTATATTTGATTGTTTAATGTACTTTGCAAATCATGTAAAGTACAGAGTATGCTGCTATATGCAAAACCATACGCCTGTATTTGTCTTTTTCAGTGTTGATGATTGGTTCTGTTTATCTCCACTTGTCCCTGCTGCGTTTTCTTACACTACAATGCTGTGCTGCTGTGATGTAATCCTGGTCTATGAGTGTTCCTCTTGTAGATATTGGAAATGAATGCATGCATCATGCTTTTTGACATTGTTTCTCACTGATTGGCAGGGTTTTGTTGAACAACTCTCTGTCAAAGCTGGATGACATCTGCCAGGAAATGCCAAGACTGAATTGGCTGTAAGTAGCAAGAAAGATTGTTTTAAAAAGTGAAATGTTTCCAATTATATGACCCATATATGTGCCAGTGAGTGGGTTTCTATTTATATATTTTTTCCTCTCTTTGTGTGCATGTTCCAACATGTTCTTACAGGGATTTGGAGGGGAATGTCATTGAAACAGTTGGAAATGTCTCGTTTCGCTCATGCAGCATGATGACAGTACTGTAAGTACACTCAAGAAAAAAAGGCAAAGTTTCTGCTTTTTACCTGAAATAAGCACAAATTTATCAAATGTACATTTCAGTTACACTCCCATCTTTAGAATAAATGCTAAAGGTTCATTAGATTTGATACGAAATTAAGAAAGTAGAAATATGATCATTCTTTTTATCTATTTCCTGTTTCAGAGTCTTACAGAGAAACAGGATCAGTCACATCCATGAACAAGCTTTCTCAGTCCTCCAGAAGCTCGGGGAATTGTGAGTTTATTTGATCGTACAAACACGCAGTAGGGGAAAAATAATGCCGCTGTCAATGGTGTAGATCAAGAGAAGCTATATGATGCAATTCAAATGTGTATTGTTGAAAGCATGTGTTAATTTTGATGAGATCATAAACACCAGTGGAGCAGAAAGACATCAGAAAAACTGGAGTGGAAATATGCAATATTTCAGATTTAAACTGTTAAGAAAAATGATCCACAAGCCTCTAAAGAACAAATTTATTATATTTATAGAACTCACTGACATGAGTCCAGCATCATCACTTCACAATACAAAAAAGACTTTCTTTAATTCATTCTTTTCACTCACTTCAAAGGACTTTTCAATTGCTTCTGTTGGAAGTAAACTAAGATTAAACTAAAATTAACATGTTTTCACTCTGTTGTAAAAGAGTCTACATCACTGTGTTTTGTACTCCATAAGAATGAGTCTTGATTATTTGTTCGAACTTCTTTATGCCAAAATTATCCTTTCGACTAACATTTTTAATACATAGTTTTTATAGTCTATCGGCCATATTCTTCTGAACTTATTTATAATGATCAAAGTTGCCTCAGTATGAAGTTAGGCTGTTGGCCACATTAAACTAATTAAATCAGAAATATCCTTTTTATGCATTTAGTCTTTCTATGGACACTTGTCTTGATATGTTAAAGCCCAGACTCCAAACACTTTCTAAAGCTCAGACCAAAGATTTGCAATGAAGCAATAACTCGCAACTGCCTGCAACGTTCTAAAAGCTGTCTACTTACTCTTACAGTCACTCAGTTTTAAAGGATTTATTGCTTAAGTTACTGCACAATTATTCTGTCTCTACAATAGGGACAGTACGGCGTACTCACTGTTTAAAACAAAACTTGACTCAATTACAAGTTATTGTGTAGCCCTAGTGTGGCATCCTGGGCTTCTAGTCCGTGAACGCAATCTACCCCCATCCCCTCCTCATTATTGTCTACGTTGTTTTGTTTGGTTTTATTTGTCTGTGTCAATGTGTATCTTTATTTATGTATCTATTGTGTTAAGGTCTTGTCCAATGTCTTTTTATTATTTTATGCATTAAAGGAAATTAAAAAAAAAATTTACAGATAAAATATATACTGATGTCAAGCACGAGCTTCATGTTCAAATGTTGAACATTTTTCATTGTATTTTTAGGATTTGCTACGAGCTGATAAAAAATGTACCAAGGGCCACATATGGCCCCAAGGCCATTGTTTGGACACCCCTGACCAGACAGCAGTTGGACCCCAGCACACTTAAAAGCAGATGGAAATGACCAGTTAAAAGTGCACTATTGATTACTGATAAAATACTGGGCCCAACCGAGTTGAAAACTTCTTTGAGATATTCAGTGGGTATGGTGTCAAGGCTGCACATAATTGGATTCATCTATGATAAAATATCTGGAAAAATCTAATTTTGTCATAGAAGAATGATGGAAGTGGTGTTGTTATCGCCAATGAATCCCATACAAAGAAAACAAACAAGAAAGATTGGTCTTATTTACTTCTTTATTCAAGGCTAAAGCATTCTCATCTCTGCCATCGATCTCCTCTAAGAAGTTAAAGTCAGAAAGCACACATCATCCTGCTTCACAGGCTAACAAAATCCTGACAATCACTGACACAGGCAACGCTGTAATGTTAAATCAACACTTTCATGCCTGCTTTGACTTGCAAGAACAAGAAATGCACATTTACATCTTGGGCTGAAAATAGTGCCAAAAAAGGCACGGCTCTGGACTGCTTGAATCCCATAAGATAAGAACCACAGCGGCCGGCTGTCCAGCCCTTTTTAAAGTGAAACCCCACAGTCATCTTTAAAGGTTAACCTCATCAGCAGAAACAACAGAGAGCCAATTGTTAGGGCCAGAGTTAATCTGGGGGAGGTAAAAACTAAAGAATGGTGGACAAATGATTATAATTATGTTAGAGAAGCTTTATTTAGCACCTTTCAAACAGGAGTAGGGAGTAGGAGGACAGTGCATGAGGTGAAGAGGAGGATTAAATTAAAGAGGAAGATGAAGAGTGCACTTCTGCACTAAAACAGATGAGCTTATTTCGGTTCTATTTTAAGGAAAAGACATCAATAAAGCATATATCTATTTAACTGGGATTCATGTAATAATTAAAATTATGAACCCACAGTGATGACCATTTTTTAAATAAAAGACACAAATAAAAATTATCTTTTAGCATTATTAGTACAACGGAATACAGACATCAAAAGGAATTATCTTTTTTTTTTTTTTTTACTTTTTTAAGATAAAAGTTAGTTTCGCCAAAACATTTGAGACACAAATGTTTGAAAATATAGTTAAGTTTTTTAAATCTTATGTTTATGGGGGTGGGGATCCATGGAATACAATATTTTCTCTGAAAGGAGGTTCACTCTCCCGCACTTTGAAACCTCCTGATCTAGTTAAATTCCTGTTTGCATAGAAACTTGCTTTAATGGAAAAATCAAAGATTTAACAGGAACTTAACTGCAGAAAAAGAAACGTGTTATGGATTTAAAAGAAAAAATGGGAACAGTAAAAAAAGTATGCACAGGGTGGAGAAGACTATTGACTTGTCCACTGAGCTGTTTGAAATTTTTAAAGTGAAATGAGACATTAAGGAGCAATGGTTGACTTATTTTATATCACTGTGGCTTCAGGGAGCCGATGACGGGGCTGAAATAAAGTGTTGAAAATGGACAATAAATGATGTGATGAGTCTATTTTAAAAATAATTAAAGCACTAGTCAGGGACCTCAATAAATCCAATAAATGTGATTATATTTATGATTTTTTTCTGTGTGCATTTATTCGTTTTGACACTAACCTAGCTTCATATTCAGCCACCTTCATTATTTAAAGTGGCTGTCATGACAAAGATTGGAGACCCCTGATTTGAAGTTATTGAATCTTTACTTTTGCAGGTGTTGGAGCTACCTTCTGCCTTTACATCAGAAATGATGATTTTTTCTTTGTGCATCCCCAGCCAACCAAGGTGTTGCACAGTCACAGCAGGTTTTGTGAGAGCTAAGACTCATGCTTGTTATCACCTTTAAACACCTGCAGTCCAAAAAATGCTGTTGAGACAGTCGGCACAGCAGCACAGCAGCAGTTTTTATTTACACATAAAACAGCCATATACATACAGTTTTTGCCTACACTGTTGGGAAACCAAGACCCAGGGTGCACTGAAAAAATACAATGTTTTATAAACCTATGACAGAGAAAGTTTTGAAAGTATTTATTTCACAACTTATGGTTTCAGCCTGCCTGTTTCAGAGCTACAGATGGTGGCTGCTTTTGAAGATTTGTACACATCTGTTGGATACAAAGCGTCGCTAACAATGCTTTCTTTTCATTCTTTGTTTTTTGGGAACCGATGTGGATTTATCTCGGCGTGCAGAGATCTATCCAGCAACAGACTGATGGCGATTCCTCCCAATCTCTTTGTCCTACTAGAGGATTTGCTCCAACTGTAAGTTCTGTTTACACAAATATTTGAGAATAAATCTTTGTGCACACGTGGACAAAATTGTTGGTACCCCTCTGTTAATGAAAGAAAAACCCACAGTGGTCACAGAAATAACTTGAATCTGACAAAAGTGATCATAAATAAAAATTCAATGAAAATTAACTAGTGAAAATCAGACATTGCTTTTGAACTGTGGTTCAACAGAATATTTTAAAAAAACAAACTCATGAAACAGGCCTGAACAAAAATTATGGTACCCTTAACTTAATATTTTGTTGCACAATCTTTTGGGGCAATCACTGCAATCAAACGATTTCTGTAACTTTCAATGAGACCTCTCAGCAGGTATTTTGGCCCACTCCTCATGAGCAAACTCCAGTTGTCTCAGGTTTGAAGGGTGCCTTCTCCAGACGGCATGTTTTAGCTCCTTCCACAGATGTTCAATAGGATTTAGATCAGGGCTCATAGAAGGCCACTTCAGAATAGTCCAATGTTTTGCTCTTAGCCATTCTTGGGTGTTTTTAGCTGTGTGTTTTGGGTCATTATCCTGTTGCAAGACCCATGACCTGCGACTGAGACCAAGCTTTGTGACACTGGGCTGCACATTTTTCTCTAGAATACCTTGATAGTCTTGAGATTTCATTGTACCCTGCACAGATTCAAGACACCCTGTGCCAGATGCAGCAAAGCAGCCCGAGAACATAACAGAGCCTCCTCCATGTTTCACAGTAGGGACAGTGTTCTTTTCTTGGTATGCTTCATTTTTGCGTCTGTGAACATAGAGCTGATGTGCCTTGCCAAAAAGTTCCAGTTTTGTCTCGTCTGTCCATAGGACATTCTCCCAGAAGCTTTGTGGCTTGTCAACATGCAGTTTGGCAAATTCCAGTCTCGCTTTTTTATGATTTGTTTTCAACAGTGGTGTCCTCCTTGGTCGTCTCCCATGAAGTCCACTTTGGCTCAAACAACGACGGATGGTACGATCTGACACTGATGTACCTTGACCTTGGAGTTCACCTTTAATGTCTTTGGAGGTTGTTCTGGGCTCTTTTGTTATCATTTGTATTATCCGTCTCTTCGATTTGTCATCAGTTTTCCTCCTGCGGCCGTGTCCAGGGAGGTTGGCTACAGTCCCGTGGACCTTACATTTCTGAATAATATGTGCAACTGTAGTCACAGGAACATCAAGCTGCTTGGAGGTGGTCTTATAGCCTTTACCTTTAGCATGCTTGTCTATAATTTTCTTTCTAATCTCCTGAACTCTCTCCTTGGCTTCCTCTGGTCCATGTTTAGTGTGGTACACACCATGTCACCAAACAGCACAGTGACTACTTGTCACCCTTAAAGGCCGACTGACTGATTACAAGTTTGTAGACACCTGTGATGCTAATTAGAGGACACACCTTGGTTGAACATGTCCCTATGGTCACATTATTTTCAATCTTTCCTAGGGGTACCATTGTTTTTGTCCAGGCCTGTTTCATGAGTTTGTCTTTCAAAATAATTCTGTTGAACCACAATTCAAAAGCAATGTCTGATTTTCATTGGTTAATTTTCATTGAATTTTGATTTATTGTCACTTTTGTCAGATTCAAGTTATTTCTATGATTATTGTGGGTTTTACTTTCATTAACAGAGGGGTACCAACAATTTTGTCCACGTGTGTATGTAAACTTATTATAGACTTCAGGATGGCAGTAAAGTCAGCTGTCTAATTTTGAAGCTGTCTGAAAATAAGTAATACAACCCTCTTGGTTCTATGTTAAAGCTTGATTTAAGCACTAAGGTATGTAGTGGCCATTAACTGTGTATTAATATGGACAGCATTCCTCCATCTCTTTACAATGCCCTGAAATGAAGCCAGAATCCCCCCTTCAGAAACGCTGGCATATTGCATTGTAGTGATGTGCGATACCACTGATTTCCTGTCCGATCCGATTCCGAGTAAAATTCAGGCTGGTATCGCCAGTACTAATCCGATACTGATACTTGCCGTGAATTCTTAATCCTATTTAGATTCAACTATGTATGCAGACTCTCAAAACAGCCTACACTAAAACTAAAGAATTAATAGTTTTCTTACACTCTCCATTTCATATGAAAAGCTATGTGACTCATTAAAATTGCCAGTAAGATACACAATTTAATGAAAATAAAATAAATGTCACAATAATAGCATAAGTTTGTCTCTACCTACATTTTGAAATATTCCATTAACCATCAGTCAAAACAAATAAGACCGAAAATAATACAACAGAAATATTTTATTGATACAATGTTATTATCTATCTTATTTATAAAATGTTTTTCAGGTGTATCTTTGTTTTTTAAAGCCCACAAGAGCTGTTTTATTGCAAGTATTATGTATATTTTGATAACACCTAGCCTATCTAATCCACTTTAAATGTTTTCCTCCACAGGTAACCTTACCTGACTAAATCTAAGCCTACTAAATGGATGTGAGGTGATCTCAGGGACAGATTTTTACTCAAAGCTGAACCCATGTAGCTGTTTGTTGTTGCATTTATTAATTTATTTCATTACTAATTTAATAACCATATTTATTAACGAAAATTTGAATAGAATATGATTCTGTACCTTTAAGAATGCAGGGAACTCCCATTGTTTGATCATTAAAACAAAAACTTAAGTGTAGTAGACAGATGTATATCACTTTCCCAAAAATTCAGGGGCAGTGCTATATCACCAACAGCTTCTTATTCTCTCCATCTGTATCTGGATAGTGTCTGTCTGCAGTACTAAAGGACGAGAGTGACGTCTGGCTCGCCCTAGCAGCATCTGTCTCTCTCCTCTGTGGTTGATTCTCAAATGTTCAACAGGGTTTGTGGCATTGCCACAATACTTAACTGTCTTCTCACACACATCAAGTGCCGAGTCGTTGCTGTTTGTGGAGCTGAAATATGTCCACATATATGTGGATATGTATATGTACGTGCTTGCGTTCTAGCGAGCAGCAGATTCGCCGTGAACCTGTGACGCTCTTACAGCCGTATTACGCATGTGACTGACAGGCGGAAGAAGAAGTAGTTCCTACCAACTGGGAATCATTACAACAAGTTCGCGATAGTATATTTACTTTCTACTGTACTCCTGTTAAGCGTAAACTATGCATTTGTCCACATTCATTAAAATGTTGATATTTTTATATGAGAATCGATTCTAGAACATAAATCTCTGGTACTAGAGGGATCGATATTTCAGTATCTATCCGCACATCATATGGATACGTAGATAACGCGTCCACAGCTATTAAACATAGCCGCTGTGCGTCTGCCGATCCGCCATCTTGGAACAGGCGGGATTAGCAACCGCTCAGTATAAATAAGCCCACTTCGCCTGTAAAATCCACCCTGCCTTGCTTAATCCTGAACCAATCTACATGAAATTTGTTTTGTTACAAAGCTGAAAGCTTGAACATGATACTGATTATTTACTGGAGTTAAATCAAAGTACTGATTGTGGGTCTAATCAACTTTAAATTAAAAAAGCCTATTATGTCTATGATATGTACAGGGAACATCAGGTGTAATTGAATATTTAGAATCTATAATTAGATAGTTTTTGTTTCTCCAAATAGATTTATATAGATAATTTCTCTCCCTCTCATCTTGCAACTGGCCTTTAATCTAGGCTATATGCAGGCATACACTGTGAGTCGTCACGCCTTTTCTCACCTGATGATTTTTGAGTTTGCAGTGCATATTAGCCATGTGAGAACACAACGGCCGATCTCGCCTTAATTACTCATGCAGGGGATGAATTGCTGACTTAAACACCCACAGAGCCAGCAGATTTCAGTAAAATTTTCTGAGCAGATCATCAGACGGGAGGCAGAGAGAGAGAGCTACATGAGGAAAACTAAAGTCTCAACAGGTAAAAGTCCCGACGAGTCACGTGATTTCTAATTTCTCGTGATTTTTTTTCTTTATGGTACAACAAAAAGTGGTAAAACAAAGAAGGAAAGACCAAAGTTCAAGCTCAATGTTCCTGGCTTCTTTGATCATCTTTATGTCGTCTAAAAAACCTAAATCAAACTGATACTCACACTGACAGTACAGCGCGCTGCACACTGACTCTCTCTCTCTCTGCGGTGCAAATAATAATGCTTATCATCAAAATGAGATAATTTTCCTGCATTTAAGTCAAATACCAGTCTTCTGATGACAGATTTATTGGTCTGTGGGATAGCAGAAAATTTAGGCAATCATATTTTTGGAGTGGGCGATAAGAACTAAGTGCTTTACCAATGCAAAAAAAATTATATGACTTAGTTGTATATTTTAAGTAGTGTCCTTAATGACATTATTAAAATAACACTGAGTAAAGAAATAAATACTTAAAGCCAGGAGGTGCTTTCTGCCAGCAACATTAAAATGACCAGTCTGGCTTGTAACAATCAGATGACGGTCGGTATTGCACATAGGGAAAGATTCCACATTTCCTTTCAAAACAGCAGGTGCATTGTACTTTAAGTAAGGTAGCAACTTATAATAAACAACCCGGTCGGAAGTTCTGTACATATTTAAGGCCAGAGCACTACATCAGAGCAAGGAACCCATCGTATCTGTGGGCGTCAGCACACGAAGTTGGCTTTTTCAATGCTGTCTGCCCATATAACTCTGTTGAACTCTCATTGTTTTGCCCGCGCCAAGATGGCGGCCCCATAGACGTACCGTCAGATAGCGAACGCGTCATCTACGTCTTGATATCTATGGATGTTAAAATGTTACAGACACTTTTATTCAAAGTTAAGGACCTAAGGATTTGAACCATCAATCTCCCAGACATAAGTCAGCCACTGAGCTCTCCAGCATCTCAGCTGGCAGCTGACAGGAAGATCAGCAGATGAGGGTGGAACTTTTTTTCAAGTAGGGAGGAACCAACCAAACCTGGGGGTGGTGCTAACTACCCACATGACATCATGAGGAAAAAAATCTAAGAACGGCTTGTTTCAGCACACATTTTCTGAAACTTGGAGAAAGAGAGGGGAGGAAGGAATGGAATTTTTCTGGTACTTGAGGGGATTGTGGACAGGCCAGGGACACATATTTTTGTTAGAAATGCTTGAAAAACTGTATTTTGCATATTATGTCCCCTTTAAAGTACATGTATTTGAATTCAATGTCATTACAGTCCCTGCTAATGTAATGGTCAGGCAGCTGAATACTTTTGGATGATTTTTGTCATCTTTACAAGTTTTTATACAGTCTATGCCTGATTTGTGACATGATTTTAAGTAGAAGATAAAAGTTTTTGTATGTTTTTGTGTTTTTGCAGCTGATTCTGTTGTTGCTATTTCCAGGAATATCTCATATAATCCCATCATGGAGCTCCAAATTGACCACTTTGACAAGCTGCATAAACTGAAGTCCTTGTAAGTAAGGAATGCAATGTGAAACTGACTCATGCAGCTAATTACAATTTCTTTGTCAAAAACTGACTTTTAGATTTTTGCTAAACCTACAAAGACCAAAACCCGCTCAGCCCTGCATAACAGCAGTGAAAAGACCCTTGAAAGCAAAGAACTCTGGAAAGTTATGTCATTGACTATTGTAGCACAAGGCTACAGCTGATATTAAAGTTTTTTATATACTTTTTGAAAGGCTGTTGAATGAGATGAAGTTTAAGTGATTTAAGTTTTGTCCTGTTAAAGACTTTGTATTGGTGTATTTTACACAATTAGTATATTTTTAATGTTTGTGTCTGTATATGTGGCATCTAAGAGAGAATTAATGTTTTTTTTTCCTCCAGGAGCATAGAGGGGATAGAAATTGAAAATATACAGCGGAGGATGTTTGAACCTCTTAAATACTTGACTCACATGTAAGTACTCAGTCACTGTTGTATACTGTTTATCATCATCAATTCATGAGACTGACCCATGAGCTACTTTCACACTGCCTCTCTTTTCCGTGTCTGTTACTTCTTCGTTCCGCAACATTCTGTATGAAAGCGACCGTTCCGCAATGGGGGGTCAATCTCCCCCCACCTCTGATCCGGATCGAGAGGTAGTATCAGAGCCGTAACGGACTTTTCCACAACAAGTGTGAAAGGACGTCACTCCATAAACGGGAGTTTTAAAAACCAGCGCAGTTTAATTGAACGGCATTTCATCTGAGAAAACAACAGGAGGATAAAACAAAGAATAATGTGAATTAACTGGAGAGACTGCGAGGTTAGAGAGCTGATCACACTCTTTACAGGAGAGGAGCGAGCAGACACATCTCTGCTCACAGCAGCATCTGAAAAGTTCCATGATGTGTTCAAGTGAGCTCGGTACTCTGAAGTTTCTGACCTCCGATGTAAATATATGCACTGTGACATTGCTTAAAGTCGGACCTCCAACTCAGAAACATGGAGGAAAAACGTCTATTGGATCTAATCAATCAAAACGAATGTTCATGTTATTTTCCCCGTATTTCATTTAGAAAATACACAGTTTTGAACTGAGAAATCCAGAGTTTCGAGTGTGATTGAAAGCAGCAACTCGGGCAGTGGCTGCCATCTGATTACGGGACGCCGGCGTGTGTGTGTAAGCTCTGGCATGCACAGGTCTGTTATACATTTGTGTGAACTTCTTTTTGGGGAACAGAGACAGGCGTTCCTTTCCGCCTTTATTGCGGAATCTCTGTGTAAAAACAGCTACGAACTAACAGGTATTAAAGGAGTCCCTGATTGGTGAGTCAGTGGACCAAGTAGAGCCAACATAGGGTCAGTTAAATCTTTCTTTTGTAGAGTTTAAAATAAGTCCAAAGAAGGTATACAGTACAATGATCCAGATTGTGGGATTCTAAGATTCTAATACCAATACTGTGTAATTTATTCAGCTTCTGTATCTGTTGTGTTATGTGAAACTTTCTTTTGTCTTACCACAGCTACTTTAAGAAGTTCCAGTACTGTGGCTATGCTCCTCATGTGCGTAGCTGCAAACCAAACACGGATGGCATCTCGTCCTTTGAGGATCTGCTGGCCAACATCGTGCTGAGGGTCTTTGTGTGGGTGGTCTCTGCGACCACTTGCTTCGGAAATATCTTCGTCATCTGCATGCGCTCGTACATCCGCTCAGAGAACAAACTCCACGCCATGTGCATCATCTCTCTCTGCTGTAAGTCACACTGAGGTAGCAATCAGAGGTGGGCAGAGTTGATAGAAAGTTTTACTTTGTTAACTGTTGATCTGTTAACAAAGCCCGCTAACCAAGACTTTAACAGTGATAACAGTTAATCACTTCTGTTAAATCTGAAATTTAACAGAAGTGAATATTGACATGAACAATGTGAAGGTCTGATGGTCTGCCACTCGGCCATCAGTGTGTTTCCATTACTATACATTATTCCATTATTTAACATAACTGCTATGCATAAACATCATACCATACAACGGGGGTTTTCAAACGTTTTTTGCTCAAGGCACACTTAAAACCAGGCCAAAATTTCAAGGCACATCATGCTTAGATCCACACATAATCACCTCTTTACATGTCATCTTTACTTGATGTTTAGTTGCAGAAATTATGCATGGTTGTTCTGGTGCCAGCTTTAATTTAGTTAATTCCAGACTCAATCTGGTCCTGACCTGGTGCTTTCTGTTTTACAAACCAGAGAGAAACCACTTCACCTCCGTTACATAGGCTTTCCTCAAATGCTTGACCCCTTGTGCCCTCAGTAGTGGTCTGTTCTGGAACAATGCCTTTCTCTTTTATTAGCCAAGCATCAATAACTGACTTCAGCTCTTTTGCCGTCCAGTGGCTGGTTCAGTCTTGTTTTGTGTTTAATTATGGTGGAGAGGGTTAAGCAGAAAACACAGCGGTGCTGGACCGCTATTTCGTGTTATTTGACACGTTTTAATTGCTGTCCTTACGCCGACAGCAGCACGTCACCAGTCAAACTCCCCACCAACCACTACATGAACAGATGTTTGATATCAGAGCAGAAACCCCGTCTCCTCTCCCTATTACTGGGTTAGTAAAAAAACAAGCAGTCGATACCTCCTGTCTATTCTGAACCTCGAACAAAAGGTGGCGCTAAACTCCTTTTTCTGTTCCCTCAAACCACCTCGACGTATTTCAGTATCAGGGTACTTTTCTCCCTCAGTACGTGAAATTTACTGTTAAGTAACGCCTTATGAAGTTGAATTTTTTTTAATGAAAGATGCTTCAATACAAAAAATAGTCGTCAACGAAGGTGGACAGAACACCTAAAGTGCTACAGCATGTCCACGGCTTCTTGTCACCACTGGTGTGGGTTTGTTCATTGAAAATAATGAGGGCCATTGTTTTGACAGGCGTCGGACATAGTGTTCATTTCATCGACTTAAAATAGACAAAAAGTACATTTAGTTTTTGTCAAGATGACTAAAACTACACTAAAATGTTCTTCAGTTTTTGTCAGACATTCAGAATCCATGATATTTCTCTACTGTGGGTAAATCTGTCAAAATACAGTGCATCTGTAGCTTTTCTGCCACTCAGCTGTCGAAAGCAGGGACCCCAGGTTTGGCAGAGTGCATAGAACACACTACCATTATTTGGTACCAGATTAAGGCAAGAGAATAAATGCTTGCACTAAAAGTAAAGACTAAAATGTGAGGACTTTTTTATGGACTAAAACTAGACTAAAATGTTTTTTAACTTTTGGAAACTTACAAAAAAAATACTAAAATGTGACTAAAACTAAAAAAATATATAATCTAAAGCAGTGGTTCTCAACTGGTTGGGAATCAGGACCCCCCCACTACCCTTTTATCAGAAACCGTAATCGTAATCATAACCCAAATGTTTTAAAATTTTTAATTGCTTCAATTTATTTATGAAAAGTGCTGCAGCTTGGACCTTAAACAGAACAAACCATGACTGAACAAAGACACAGGACAACTCAAACATGTTTAAAAAGTGCATAAATACAAAAAGCATGCATGCATATACTCCCTTTCCCTGGACTGCATACAATTTTAGTAAATTTGTGAGGAATTACCTTGTTATCTTGGGAAAACAAGCTCTCTAATTCCAAGAAAGTTGGGTACATACGTGAAAATCTAAAAAAATTAAGATTGGAGACTGAAATGTACTTGTTAACTGAGGAAAAGGAAATTAATTTAAAAATGTATTCACTTAGGGCTTGCATACATTATAGACTTTTTGCCACTATTTTCTTTCAAGGCACTTGTTCACGACCCTCTAAAAAGATCTCCGCGACCCACTTTTAGGTCCTGATCCACCATCTGAGAACCAATGATCTAAACATTAAGACTGAGACTAACATTAAAAATCGCTGTCAAAATTAACATCGGTCAGTGTGTTTTGAGAGTTAGTGTTACATGGTAGAGCACCCCCATGTGGCTATAATGTGTACTGCATAATAAATGTCACATTGAATACTGTAGCAAGGACATTATGGAAAATCATTTGGTGACCCAAAGAAAATCTTCTGCAATCTTACATTGGGTCTTGACCCCAGACTTGTGTGTGTGTTTAATTAATGGATTAACAGACATGTTCCCAGCTCTGGTACCAACATTACAACATGTATCACAAGAACTTTCCCAGCAATAATAAATCTTTCAGGGATGGAGAGCTTGGATTTATGGCCCAAAATATATTACTATTAACCACTTCACCATGTTTTAAGATCTGATAACAGTCTTTGGAGAAATGTCAGATAAGACTACTGAAGCTGAAGTAAAAACTACTGCAGAAAATCTAAGCTTACTGTGTGTGAAGTAAACAGACCTCCAAACTCAGTTGGACTTAATAAATTAGCTTCAGATCATCTTATCAGCATGTTTCATATGAACAAACTCCTAGGGTCCCTCATGTATCAAATTAAAGTTGTTTTGATCCACAAATTTGATACTTGCTTTCTTATTAAAAAGATTTGCACCCACTGAGAGATACTCATCACACAAAACTGACATAAATTACATTTACTATTCAAGGATGACTTTTTAATGAAGTGAATGAATGTTGAATAACACTTTTACCCTACCTATCTATGGGGTGAGGAAAGGTGTTCCTTAGAACATTTATATTCATACTGGTGAAGTCACAGTTTGTTCTGGAGCTGGAATGGCCTTGAGTTTATATAACATTGATCAAAAAAGTGAGTAAATAGGAAAAAGCAGCAAAGAAATAAACATCTCCTGATTTAAAGTCAACACAATGCCTATCAGAGCTCTGTATCATTTTTATAATTTATGGCCTGTTATCTCCTAGCTTTAGGTGTCAGGAAAGGTCCGTCCGTCTGCCATTAGTGCATAATGGTTGCTTAATCACTGCTCCTGCATGCCCCATGAGACATTATAAAGATAGTAGAGCATTTTCAATTAACATTTGACACTGATGCCAGGAGGTTTATATTTCAACGTGAGCATGACAACCACTCCAGGGCATGGAGATTACAGCGTTCTTTAGCACTCTTACAAAATCATAGAGAGAGAGCGAGAGAGAGAAATTGCAGCTGTGAAAATAGCAATTAATGTGCAGAAACGCAGGGCACTCAGAGATATAATAAGAAAAGGCCATTCAGACCATGTTTTATGTTTATTAGAATGCATAAATGTGCATATAATTGTAAGAATGTCGGCTATCTGCAGGTGAAAAGAAAACCAATTATGACATGAATTTAATGTGTGATTATGATTTTCTGCGTCTTTTTTTTATGAATTTCAAAACGGATGGCCATAATGTTTCTCTTCTGTATGTGCAATTCTAATTCTAAAAAAGCTGGGACATTGTGTAAACTATGAATAAAAGGATCATACAGTAATTTTCAAATCCTGTTCAACCTATATTCAGCACAAAGACAAAATGTTTAATGTTCAAACTGATCAACTTGATAGATGTTTCTGAAATACACACTCTTTCTGAATTGATGCCTGCAATTCCAAAAAAGCTGGGACAGGAGCATGTGCTTTTTGACGATTTGCTATTGCCAATTTTCAGTAAACTGTTAATGCTTCCTGGACCTCTGTCAGACAGAGCAGGATCAGCACAGGCAGATGTTTTTCTAATATTCTTATTTTTTTATTTAATTATCATTTTGAAAGGGAGAGAAGGAGCATACATGGATGATGGAGGGATTGCCTTTATGCATGGAAAGTGGGAGAAAAAATAAACAGTGTCAGTCCTGATATGATTCAATTAAACTATAAAAAAGTGTAAAGAACACTGTCATGTCTAATAACTGACAAATAAACCGCGATGGTGTGCGAAATAGTGTGTTGTTATTCTGATGGGGACAAAACCCTGAATGTTCCTGAACATCCCAAGTAATTGATTTGTAAAATGTTGATTTACACAGCTGGAAGTGTAACGCCTTACAGAATTACTTCTCACAGCTATAAACTGACAGATATCTGATTTTCAAACATATTAGTCTGAGTAGAATAATAATTTGTTTTATGTGATATTTTAACATTAGTGGTACCAGGTCCTTTATTCCTAGTCTCTGAGCCACACATAATCCTCTAATGTGCTGACACATGTTCTCTGTATAAAAAAAACTTTTTTTTTGTTTGTTTTTTTTCTCTGCCGTACTCTGTCATTATGGCATTAGCAAACTAAGCCCACAGCCACTGATGTACCACTTGACCTTTGGGAAAAAAAACAAGCTAAGTGAGTTTAATTGGATTGCTTACAAAAGGGGAACTATTACAGGGTGCATATCTGGCTTTTAGTGCTTTTAGCACCACACGAAAAAATCTGCCCCTAGTTGTCTTGCCCCTGTGCTGTAGTCAGTTAAATGTAGGTTGAAAAGGTTTGCAAATCATAGTAAAAGCCCAATGTTACACGGTGTCCCAACATTTTCTGGAATTGGGGTTTGTATTTTGAATGTTTTCTCAAAGGGGCTGTTTTTGGTTTTAGCCATGTGTGTTCATTTACATTGTAGAAAGAAAGAAAGAAAAACTTTCAACTAGAAGACAAAACTTACCTGCCACTTATAAACAATCAAAAAGCCAAACAAGAAAATGAAATTAAAGTGCATTTTCACCCAGAAGAAATTAATTCAGCATCTCCACATCTCATCAGACTTTTCTGGAATGGCCTCTCTTTCTATTCAAATACCCTCATGAATGTTCATCAGTGCCAGTCCACTCAGACATTGTCTGTTGTTGTACTCTTATATTACCTCCTGACTTCATCATGAACTGACTGGCTGGTGCTGTCTTTTGTAGCACAAATTCTGCCAAGCAGACTCTGAAGTAGGATTGCATTTTTAGCGTGAGTTTTCTGTGAAATAGTTTTTAATGCCAGACAAATTTGCATTCATGCCAGATCATTGGATGAAGTACAAGCACCAATGTTGCTGAAATCAAAGCATTCATTGGAATGAAGATCGTCATGGGTGTAGTGATAATGGCTGCTGTGGAAAACGACTGGGCAACAGACACACAGTGTGAAAAAAACAGCAGATGCCATGTGATTAAAGAGGTTTTAATCAGGGGAGTAAATCAAACTATCTCAGGATTTGATCTGATTCTAATTCTAATTCACTCATTGTTAAAAAGAGGGGCTTATTCCAGGATCTGCACCCATCTGTTGTGCACTGTTATTATTATAGTAATATTTATTGTATTTATAATAATATTATCATTAGACATTCATCGAATCTTAGTTCAAAGATAATACAACTTTAAGCCTATATTTGTAGTATTTTTATCAGCTGATTAAAGTAATGTAAACGCACAGAAGAAAATCTTGAAGTTAACGTTTACAATTAAAATGCTGATGTCACTATTGCATCTGTATTCTGTATTCACAGAATGTCAGAAAGGCAGGTCAAAGAGTGTGAATCATAGCTACAACAGAAACGCTCTTTGTGATGCTAGCGATCTTTTGCTCTGAAAAGAAGAAAACAAAGACTAAACAACAATGGATTGTAAATTTTTAAACTGTATCTAAAATACAATTTAAAAGGGTATCAAGTGGCCCTGTGTCATCAGGAGACACGGCAACATAAAGTTGAGTGTCATCAGCATAGCTGTGGAAATTGACGTCGTGCCTCCTGATGACATTCCCTACAGGTAGCGTGTAAAGATTGAAAAGAGCAGGGCCTAAAACTGAACCTGAAATTGAACAAAATAAATGAAGAGGAAAAGAAGGATTTTTGTAAAATATAATAAAACAACAAGTCTGCAATTTGAAAAATGTATCAGGCCATATTGCGATATAATCTAATTTGCCATTGAATGCCCTGCTTTACTAGCCAGCAACAACTGTTTCATAAGACGAGTGTGTTGTGAGGGGCTGATATGAAAACCTTGTAGTGGGTGTGCCTGTTCAAGTTTAATTTTTATATGTAACATTTGTTTTATCGTTTAACAACAATGACAATTAAAGGAGATTGCCACATTAAAAGAAGTTCTCACCTCCCTATTACATTTTTTACACAGTAGGGATCTGTTGGATCTGCTGTTGTCACAGTTTCATTCACATAATGAACATGGCTGCTGACGCTTAGAGCTGGGGTTATCTACGACATGTGCTCATTTAACCTTTTTAAGCTGCAGTTATGCCTTTCATACTCTCTGCTGTCATATCCCAAGGCTTTATAAAAACAGCAAGGAATAGTTGTTGGCATGTATATTCTTTCCCCTCGCTCCAGATGTGAAATTCCCACAAAACTGATTTAAACAAGCTGATCTTCAAGCTCTACAGTCAGGCAACCCACATTTTTAATTAGTTGAATTTAAATATAGCAGCAGATCACAGTTTAAGTTTGGCTTTGACCTTATCACTCCATGCAGAAATGAGGAACAAGGATGCAATATCTTAAACCCCCAGTCAAAACATGCTGGTGGATACTGGTTTGGTGTCAGGATTGAAAGTTAAAGTGCAGCTTTGGTGTAAGAAAGAAAAGCAAGGATAGAGCAGAGGAAGAGATTTAAATTTTCAGCTTTAATAGGCTGCTTAATCGAAGGATCCATGTGACGGGTGATTATGAGCATGGCATGTGTTAAGAGTGAATCAGTTTAGCTCAAGCTGTCAGACTGAACTAGCTAGCAGGTGCCCCTCTATTTATCATGTCTGGCAGCCATGCTGCAGGTTGGGTGTCAGATGAAGCAATTAACAGCATGACAAACATTGTGAGTCACATAGTACACATGGAAAATTAAGCAGGATGAGATGCTCATCAGAAAACACTCCTCACATGAGTGCAGGACATGAAGAGAGAGAGATAAACACTCCCTCTTTGTCACTGATGCTGCATTTGCACCAAGTGGTCTGGTTTGGTTTGTAAAACCCTGATCTTGCTTAGGTTTCCACAACCAACTTCACCCTTACAGGAGGCAGGGGTGTAAGCTGGATGACAATCGGGGCCAGTTCTGAGCATACGCAATATAGGCAGGAGCCTAGGGTACAACGCTGAAGGAGGCACCGATGTGAGCCCTTAACATTTTGAATGAAGCACCAGTAACAGGTTGTCACCTCCTTTGTTTCTCTCCTACTGTGACCCTCAGCCTCACTTCACCACTCTTTCTCTCCACATGCCCACCCTGCAACATAAAGAGCAGAACAGAGTGATCAAATATCCAGATAGAAAAGCAGTTAGTTAGCTTTTGATTGCTCCAAAGCAGCAGTGGGTAAATTGGAGAACATTCCTTACTGACGACATGTTTGTGTTTTCGTCATGATTTCCTTCACTGACGCCAGTAGACCTACTTATAGATGAAGCATGACTTCTATGCTCAAAAAAGACACAGAGATGTGCTGGTGATATGAGGCAAAGGGTGCAAACACTGATCAAACTGTATGCCTTCATGCAACTTGTGTCAGAAAATACTTTGTAATCGGTAGGCCTAATAACACAATGGTGATAAAAAATACCCAGAACTCTTTCTACAACTCTGATCATTAGTCTGTGTTTGATAGCTGAAGTGCATTAACAGTGCTCAAATGGAGGCTGGATTAGTGTTAATTTTGTCGACTAAAACTTAGACTAAAACTTCATCAACAGCCTTTTTTTCCATGACAAAAACAAAACGAAGACTAACAAAATAGATCTGTGATGACCACAAACGACAAAAACTAAGTTTAGTTTTTATCAAGATGACTAAAACTAGACTAAAATATAATGAAGTTTTCATCAGACATTCAAAATCCTTGATATTTCTCTACTGGTGGTGAATCCATTAAAAAACAACACAGCTGTATCTATTCTGTCTCTCAGCTGTAGAAAGCAGGGACCCCAGGTTTGGCAGGATGCATAGAACACACTATGACCTGCTACCAGATTTAGGCAAGAAAATAAATGCTTGGACTAAAAGTAAAGACTAAAACGTGAGAACTTTTTATAGACTAAAACTTAAAAGGGTAGAATGACTAAAATGGGGATCAAACTAAAAGACATTTCATCTAAAGACTAAGACTGAAATTAAAAATAGCTGCCAAAATTAACACTGGACTTGATGAGAAAAATGGTCCTATAGAGGATGAAACAGCATTAAATAAATAGAGCATGTTTATCCAAAATTTCTTCCCTGAAAAATCCCTGTCATATCTCCACATCCAAGCATGTTGTAGTGAGCTACTGATCAGTGACTTTAATCCTTGGATTACTGAAAGCAGTAAAGTAGGAATTGGTTTTATTGTAGAGAAAAATAACCTGGCACACCAGATGGATTTGTTTCACACATCTATCTAGAAAACCACTCATACACAGCGTTTAGGAAAGGGCAGAACCCTTGAAAAAAACTTGGAGGGTGATTGGATGAGCGTTCTGTTGTAGCCACCGGGGTGCACCCCTACCCAAGGAGTAAACTCCATTAGAGCTGCATAACGCAAATCATGGCGACTGTAGACATGTCAGTACACAATTTTTGGCGTTTGTTCTTCTTTTAACAAAGAAATGTCATCAAGTTCTGATGAAATCGGAGCTTTAGCAGCATCCACACTAATGTCTTCAGCCATAATTGCACCAGCCTCTTGTAGCTGCTTGCTTAAGTCACGACTCCGCTGCACTCGAAAGTACTGCCCCTCGTAGCTGATTGGTCCTGTCACTTTCTAACCAGGCCCAAATGGTTCAGACAGAGAGAATGTTCCAGTCAACCTCTGAGTTTATTTTTACCTGATAGATTCTGCCCCTCGCAAACACCCTCTAAGGGCTGTTACTGTAATGGATGTGAAATATGTCCTATGTCGTAGATATGTGAAACTATGTATGTAATCAGCTGTTTGTTATTTAGCAAGGCTCTCTTATTGTTTGCCTCCACATCCATCACTAACCTGCTGCTCCCTCATGAGAGATATGTAGAAAACTCTGAGACAACATAAATAAAGGTGTATTTTGATAAACTGCAGATACTCATGCGGAAAATCAATCTGTCTTTTCCTGCACATGTTGCATGTCAGCTTCTAGTTGTTATTCAACATCATCCTCTACTGATCTCTGAAACCAGATGAGGGTTATAAATTCATGACAGTGTGCTATAGAATAAATGAGAGCAAACAAATGTATCTTAAAAGGAAATCTGTAGGCATAGAAACTCACCGAACTGATGCATGAAGGTATAAAAGCATACAGCATACATTATGTAGATTTATATTCCCAAAAGAATATTTCAATGGCACATAAAATGAACAGAGAGAATTACAACATACAACAACATACATATAGAATAGATGTCTGGTACAATCATATCTATATTCTAGCATATAAATAGAATCCACTTTCCATAAATCTCTGCACAACTGAGAGATCAGAGGGATTGTAAAATGGAAAACAGTTTTACAGAGTATATGAAACTTATGCACCTGCGACAATCTCTAACAGCCATGTAAAGAGTGACAGTGATTACCCATTATTATCATTTTGGGGCTAACCTGCTTAATAAGTTCACCGTAAGAAGTTTAGTTAAAATGTCTGGAAGATGTTTTTAGTGGCACATGAATTCCTTCTGTCTGGCAACAAAAATATAAACATTAAGACGTTTAACAAAGCATGGTAGTCTATAATTACTAGTATTATTATTATTATTATTACCAGAGCCCTGTGTGGGTCTCTTTTCTTAATCCCACTTTGCCTACTCCAGCTGGATTTCTGACCATTACCGCCCAATACCACAACGTGTGCCGTCCATTCCTGCCTGCACCAGCAACATGTCTGTCCAGTCTCGCCCATATGCCACACAGATTCTGACAATTCATGTTAAATATTTAAAATAACAGACAGTGTGTTTAATCAAAGGAATGGGAATATTTCAGTGTTCACTAAAGCATCAGCTTGTCAACGTTTCCTCCCTGAACTCCTGCAACACTCACATCCTTGTCACGCATATCAGTGCCACACATGAAAAAAAAAACAGCCAGGATTCTCCGACCGATTTAACTCTTGGTTATGGCTTAGCAATAGTAATGTAAAAGTAACATTTACCAGCCTTAATGACACATTATTTACACATTTATTTTTAAGTCATACAGAGGTGGAATTGTTCCCTAAACTTGTGGAAAGTTTGTGCGTCATTATAACTGCAGCACACTTCTATCAGCTCTTGCAGACAGAAAGTTAATCTTTATTCTGTTAGCACTATGCTTTTAACCTACCTCAATATTAGATGCTTAAAGCAATAAGACCAATTTGCACAGAAATGGGTGTTTTTAGCCCAAATAACTGCACAATGGTTCTGCTTCTCCACACATCAGAGGTATTTGGGGTGATTGGCCTACAACATACTGAGAGGAGCATGAAAGCTTTGTCTTTCGACATATTTCAAGGTTTTAGAGTATGCACTTCATTATGGCGCTTTAAAAAAGCATTACATCATTTGGCTGCATGGAGACAAACACATTTTCAAACATGTTAATGCAGCACTGCAAATACAATTGACAAACAGCAAATAAATAGGGGTGAGTATTGGCAAGAACCTCACGTACGATACGCATCACGATACTTGGGTTACGATACGATAGTATCACGATATATCAGGATATCATGATATTATGATATATTGCTATATTCTACACAATTAACTAAGAAAAATATAGAGATGATGTATATGTAAATCACACAATAC